>NC_133297.1:23219336-23336836 GCF_005239225.2 Populus alba | reverse complement strand
CAACAGGAGGGTCTTCATGAGGTCCCAAACGGTCAAAGACAGATTCTATAACTGTGCTGGCACTTGGGGCAGGGATTGGAATATGTGCTGCCTGTTTGGTAGGAGCAGCCAATGGAACTGATTTGGGGCAAGTGGAGGTAAGATGGTCGAGAATTCTGCACCGGGGGAGAGTTTCATAGATGACTTGCTGCTTGAGGAGGCTGTCATTCGGTAAATTGACATCTATAGAGTAAGGCAAATCAGATAATAAATTGACTTCAACCAACACTCTAGCGTAGGAGAGCCTGGACATAGTGTGGGTAAGCATGTCACTCTGAACCGGTTTTCCAAGGACACTTGCAATCTTGGACAAGCACTTAAGGGACCAGCACTGAATTGGCAGATTGGGAAACTTAACCCAGAAGGGAACCATGTGCATGATAGAGGAAGAGAAATCAAAAAATTCAGGCATTGGTCTGAGGATTAACGGCCTGCCATAAACTAAATAGGGACCCCCAGATAAAATGCTCAATTTATCAGCATCAGAAGCAAACTTGTATATCAACCAACCAGATTCATGCATTATAAGAGAAGCTTCACATTTCCAAGAATTAACTATAATATTCTGCAAGGCTTTGAAGCCAGGAGAACGTCCAGCCACATACCCAATAAGACATAACTTCCAGAAATCACATTTAACATCTAAATCATCCCCAACCAAATCACACCCACTTGTTTCAGTAAATGCAGAGTAATGACTAAGCTTAGGGCAGGAAGTAATATTGTGATTATTAGCAAAAAGGTTACGCCAACTAGATGACTCAGGATTGTGTGGAGCTGCACTTACAGTAGTCACCGAAGGCTTGTGATGAGCTGCACTTACACAAGACACCAAAGGATTGTGATGAGCTGCACTTACACCATTAACAGGAACCACCGATGTTGATGTGGCAGGTGCAAGGGGGACAACAAGTGTTGGAGTCTCGCTAACAGTAGGCAATAAAGGATTGTGTTGAGCTGCATTTACACCATTCACAGGACCCATCGGTGATGTTGTGACAGGGGCGGGAGGGATAACGAGTGTTGGAGACTCACTTGTGTGAAAAGAGGCTTGGATGGAAGGCAACGTGGTATCCTTATCCGTTGAGGCAGATATGGCAGTGGCCTGAGGTCTTGCCGGAGAAAGAACAGTAGGCAGTCGGTCCACTGAGGCTGAAGCAACTGGAAAGAGAGGAGTTGCATGCACCGGTGAAGTAAAAAATTTAGATCCCCCAGCATACACCTCCTCAGCGGAGCCATAATCCAAACCCTCATCATCCGGAGCTGCATCCAAGTTGTGTCCTGAAGAGGGAGTCACCGTGGGGTAATCAGGGGACCCCGTGGGACAACCGGATGTAGAATAATCAACTATCTCATCTTCATAGGCATCTTCGTCTGAGCAATCTTCTACAAGCACATGGTCGGGAGTAGATGGAGGAGAGTCAACCGGTTGGGGAGAGGACCCATCCTCAGGAAGAATCAGGAACTTGTCGGGGCTAGACCCGTCATTGACCACTTTATGTGAAGGGTGTAGAATCGAAGGTGATGGGGGTGGGGGTGGAGGAGGAATAGGTGGGGCGGCAAGAGCAAGAACAGAATTAGAAACATTGATTAATTGTTGCTGGTTCCGCCTTGTTGTGCTTCGTGTAGTGCGCTTGCTTTTGGCCATGGAGAAGTGGGGGACAGGAGAAAAGCATGAAGGGGACCGCTACAGTAAACGGGATTCAAATTTGTGTCTTCTGTAGGCAAGAGGATGAATCTCTCCAGCACCTGTTCTTCTTGTGTGGCTGGTCGCGCAACCTTTGGTCTCAAGTCACGTCCTGGTTGCAGATTGATAAACCTATGAATTCGCTTCCAAGCGCCCTACGTGGGATGCACCCCAAGAAGCGTAGCCATACAGCCCGTATGAGAAGAGTGTCTTTGGGCATCGTGATCTATCTTATTTGGGAGGAGCGTAACCGATGTTGATGTCTGTAGTGTTGCTGGTTTATTGGCTGGATATGAGCGGCTCTCTTGTTAGCTTTTCTGGTCTGATTCGACTTGCCTTATTGATGAATATGGGTTGTTATGGTCGGCTAATCTGCTGAGCGGCTCTGTATTTTTGTTCAAGGGAATCTGTTCTCTTTTCTGGTTTTCAGTTTGTATTCTATCGATACTAATCTGCTGAGTGGCTGTGTAAATTTGTTCAAGGGAGCTTGTCCCCTTTTTTTGTTTCTTAGCTGGTTTTCTCAGCTTCTTGCTTATGTACATACTTTGTTCACTGCTGGTTTCCAGCTTGTAATGCAAGCTCGCCTTGCTCTTTTTGATCAATATATTTCTTACATTTGACCAAAAAAAGAAAGAGCTCTCAGTTATGGCGTTACTGTAGCTCAAATTTGAATCTCGTTTATTGTAGTTGTCCCCTTCATGCTTTTCTCCTGTCCCCCACTTCTCCATGGCCAAAAGCAAGCGCACTACACGAAGCACAACAAGACGGAACCAGCAACAATTAATCAATGATTCTGATGTTGTTCTTGCTCTTGCCGCCCCACCTATTCCTCCTCCACCCCCACCCCCATCACCTCCGATTCTACACCCTTCACATAAAGTGGTCAATGGCGGGTCTAGCCCCGACAAGTTCCTGATTCTTGCTGAGGATGGGTCCTCTCCCCAACCGTTTGACTCTCCTCCATCTACTCCCGACCATGTGCTTGTAGAAGATTGCTCAGACGAAGATGCCTATGAAGATGAGATAATTGATTATTCTACATCCGGTTGTCCCACGGGGTCCCCCGATTACCCCACGGTGACTCCCTCTTCAGGACACAACTTGGATGCAGCTCCGGATGATGAGGGTTTGGATTATGGCTCCGCTGAGGAGGCGTATGCTGGGGGATCTAAATTTTTTACTTCACCGGTGCATGCAACTCCTCTCTTTCCAGTTGCTTCAGCCTCAGTGGACCGACTGCCTACTGTTCTTTCTCCGGCAAGACCTCAAGCCACTGCCATATCTGCCTCAACGGATAAGGATACCACACTGCCTTCCATCCAAGCCTCTTTTCACACAAGTGAGTCTCCAACACTCGTTATCCCTCCCGCCCCTGTCACAACATCACCGGTGGGTCCTGTGAATGGTGTAAATGCAGCTCAACACAATCCTTTGTTGCCTATTGTTAGCGAGACTCCAGCACTTGTTGCCCCCCTGCACCTGCCACATCAACATCGGTGGTTCCTGTTAATGGTGTAAGTGCAGCTCATCACAATCCTTTGGTGTCTTGTGTAAGTGCAGCTCATCACAAGCCTTCGATGACTACTGTAAGTGCAGCTCCACACAATCCTGAGTCATCTAGTTGGCGTAACCTTTTTGCTAATAATCGCAATATTACTTCCTGCCCTAAGCTTAGTCATTACTCTGCATTTACTGAAACAAGTGGGTGTGATTTGGTTGGGGATGATTTAGATGTTAAATGTGATTTCTGGAAGTTATGTCTTATTGGGTATGTGGCTGGACGTTCTCCTGGCTTCAAAGCCTTGCAGAATATTATAGTTAATTCTTGGAAATGTGAAGCTTCTCTTATAATGCATGGATCTGGTTGGTTGATATACAAGTTTGCTTCTGATGCTGATAAATTGAGCATTTTATCTGGGGGTTCCTATTTAGTTTATGGCAGGCCGTTAATCCTCAGACCAATGCCTGAATTTTTTTATTTTTCTTCCTCTATCATGCACACGGTTCCCGTCTGGGTTAAGTTCCCCAATCTGCCAATTCAGTGCTGGTCCCTTAAGTGCTTGTCCAAGATTGCAAGTGTCCTTGGAAAACCGGTTCAGAGTGACATGCTTACCCACACTATGTCCAAGCTCTCCTACGCCAGAGTGTTGGTTGAAGTCAATTTATTATCTGATTTGCCTTACTCTATAGATGTCAATTTATCGAATGGCAGCCTCCTCAAGCAGCAAGTCATCTATGAAACTCTCCCCCGGTTCTGCAAGCAGTGCAAAATTCTCGGCCATCTTACCTCCACTTGCCCCAAATCAGTTCCATTGACTGCTCCTACCAAACAGGCAGCACATAATCCAATCCCTGCCCCAAGTGCCAGCACAGTTATGGAATCTGTCTTTGACCGTTTGGGACCTCATGAAGACCCTCCTGTTGTTGTTAGTCCCGTGGGCAACCTGCCTCTTAATTCTACTCCTCGTCTGGCCGAACCGGAGCTTGAGGCTGTCAGTGGGGCTGTTGATTAGGTTTCTGGCGGATGGAATATTGTGCAGAGCAAACGAATCAGGCGCAAGAATTCTCCTTCCAAGCATCGTGGCAGGCCATCCATTGTTGATCACTGCTCAGCTCATGAATCGTCTCTTGTGCACGCTCCTTTGCATGCCTCTGCTGCCTCTCGGGGCCACCGCTTGCCATCTCAGCCAACGCCAAATACAAATGGTTTGGCTGGCTCAAGGAAAGACAAAGGCTTGGTTCATGAACCGTCTCCTATGCATGCTCCTTTGCATGCTCCTGTGCATGCCTACCAGGTCCACCATTTGCCAACACATCTAGCGCCAAATACATATGGAACTGCAGCAGGGACAAGCAGGGACAAGGAAGTGGAAGGCAGCAATAAGGGCAAGGAAGCTGCATGCCCAAAGGATCTTAGAGTACGGGGTGCTGAATTTATCATCCATGAGGAAGAACCCCCAGGAGCATCTACAAGTCGGACAGACCCTTCTGTTGTTTCTGCTGGAATAGCCACCAACCGTGGCAAGAGAAGGAGCTCATCACGTGGTAGTGGTGGAAGGGTTCTCCCTTCCTCTACCAACATATGATTATCTTTAGCTAGAATATCAGGGGACTCAACAATCCCCTGAAGCAGCATGAGGTGGTGAGCCTCATGAAGAAGCATAAAATGGACGTGTGTGGGTTACTAGAAACAAAGCTTCTCCCATCCAAAGTTGCCTCATTCCAGAAGTTTCGGTTAAGGCATTGGCAGCAACTTTCCAATGCAAATGTTGCAAATACTGCCAGAATAGTAGTATTTTGGAACCCTTCTACGGTGAAGGTTGATTTACTTTCATCTTCTGCGCAAGCTGTCCACCTTTCAATCTCATGTTTGATATCTCATATTAGCTTTAAGGCTACCTTTGTTTATGGCTTCAATACAATCACTGCTAGAAGATCTCTTTGGGAGGATTTAAGGAGCTGGAATTCCAACAGCCCCTGGATGGTTCTTGGAGACTTTAACTCCATGTTGTCTTCGGTTGATAAGCACAATGGTTCAGCGGTGTCTTCGTATGAAACTTCTGATTTTCGAGACTGCTGCTCTGATTTGGGCCTCCATGATGCAAACTTCACTGGATGCCATTTCAGCTGGACAAATGGATCGGTTTGGTGCAAGCTGGATAGGGTGCTTATCAATCCTGCATGGTTTTCTTTACAGCACCTTACTCATGTTCATTTTGACCCTCCTGGTGCCTTTACTGACCATTCCCCTGCCATTGTTAGATTTGCTCCTTATGTGCAGGGTAGAAGAAATTTTAAGTTCTTTAATATGTGGGCATTGCACGATCAGTTCCTAGAACCGTCTCTTCCTGCTGGTCATCTTCTGTCTATGGCACTCCTATGTATATTCTCTACCGCAAGCTTAAGCTCTTGAAGGGTCCTTTGAAAGAGCTCAACCGCCTGCACTTTAGCCATATTTCGAAAAGAGTCTACCAGATTGAATCCAAGCTGGAGCAACTCCAAGTCTCTTTCCAACTAGACAGGGCCAACCAACTTCTACTGGATCAGGACAAGCTTCTACGCTCCAAACTTTCCTTTCTGAAGTTCGTAGAGAATCAGTTCTTCAGTCAAAAAATCAAGTGCAAGTTTCTTAAGGAAAGCGACAGAGGCTCTAAATTTTTTCATGTTCTTATGGGGCAAAACCACAGGAGAAACTTCATCCCAGCTATTATGTGCAGGAATGGAAATCTCAGTGACTCCCTAAAGGCAGTGGGTGATGAATTTGTGGCCTATTATCAGCAGCTGCTGGGCTCCTCAAAGTCCACTATTCCTATTGATAGTGTTGTTATTAGGTGTGGTCCTTGTCTTCCATCCAGTTCTCATAGTCTCCTCCTCTCCCCAGTCTCAGCAGAAGATATTCGTCAGGCTGTATTTAGCATCGACAATGAGAAGGCACCAGGTCCTAATGGTTACTCCTCATTCTTCTTTAAGAAAGCCTGGCCTGTGGTTGGAGGGGATTTCTGTTCGGTCATTCAGGACTTTTTCCATTCTGGCAGGCTTCTCAAGCAGGTTAACCACTCTATTATTACTTTGATTCCCAAATCAAAGAATGTCTCTTCTCCATCGGATTTCAGGCCTATCTCCTGTTGTAATGTTATCTACAAAGTGTTGGCCAAGATCCTAGCTGACCGTCTTGCCCAGGCTTTACAAGGCATAGTCAGCCCCATGCAGAATGCATTCTTAGGTGGCAGATATATGAGTGACAACATCAATCTTGTTCAGGAGCTCCTTCGCCAGTATGGTAGGAAGCGATCGTCTCCCCGATGCTTGCTGAAAGTTGATTTCAAAAAAGCTTTTGATTCAGTCCAATGGGGATTCTTGGATTGCCTTCTTAGTCAGCTTGGCTTTCCTGCTGCATTTGTCAAGCTGGTGATGCAATGTGTCTCCTCTGCTTCATATTCTGTAGCAATTAATGGTGATATTCATGGGTTTTTGGCGGGTCATAGTGGAGTTCGGCAGGGAGACCCCTTATCCCCTTACCTCTTTATATGCTGTATGGAATACTTCTCTAGAATGCTCATGCTTGCTTCCCAGCAGGGGGTCTTCCGATTTCATCCAAAATGTGCTATGCAAGGTATTACACACCTTGCTTTCGCGGACGATGTGTTGATTCTTTCTCGTGAGATTCCTCTTCGGTCACTTGCATTCTCAACCAGCTTGCTACATTTGGCCATACTTCGGGATTGGACTTAAATCCACAAAAATCTTTCATATTCTTCGGAGGTGTCAGTTGTGTCCAGAAGCAGTCTATCCTCTCCTCTTCCGGCTTCAAAGAAGGGGAATTTCCTTTCACTTACCTTGGAGTACCACTTAGTCCCCATCGTCTTCTAGATAGCCAGTTCTCTCCTCTTCTGCAGGATCTACAATCGTCTGTCCAAGGATGGATTGGCAAGCACCTTTCTTATGCAGGGCGTTTGGAGCTCCTTCGGTCTGTTCTCTTTGGGAAAGTCCAGTTTTGGTTAAACATCTTCCCCGTCCCTGCTATAATGATGAGGAACATTATTAGCATCTGCAGAAATTTTTTATGGACTGGTGATGTCAACAAAGGCTCCTCAGCTCTAGTTGCGTGGAAGACTATTTGCATGCCTAAAGAGGAGGGTGGCCTGGGTTTATTTGATCTTTGTGCCCGAAATAGAAGCTTTCTAGCGAAACAACTATGGCACATTCATCTTAAAACAGACTCGGTCTGGATCAGATGGATTCACCACTTCTACTTGAGTAATGGCACTATTTGGAACGTTCATGCACATCATACCTCTTCTCCGCTGTGGAAAGCTATCATCTCTGTTATTCTTAGGGCAATGCTAGAATACTTTGATTTCTCTTCTTCTGATATGCATAATATTCCAGTATGGGTCAAATTCCCTAACCTTCCTCTTAAGTGCTGGTCCCTCAAATGTTTATCAAAAATTGCCAGTGTTCTTGGTGAACGTATTAAAAGTGATATGCTTACCTCTTCCATGTCAAGACTATTATATGTTAAGGTATTGGTGAAAGTAAACTTACTCTCTAATCTACCTTACTCCATTGAGGTGACTTTGCCTAATGGCAGTATTCTTCATCAGCAAGTTGTTTATGAGACCCTACCATGATTTTGCAAGCACTGTAAAACTCTTGGCCACATTACTTCAAGTACTAATGTGGCCAAGAGTTTTATAATGCGTGCAAAATCGTAGTAGGGTCTCATAAACAACTTGCTGATGAAGAATGCTGCCATTAGGCAACGTGAGCTTAATAGAGTAAGGCAGATCAAAGAGTAAGTTTACTTCCACCAATACCCTGGCATATGATAGTCTTGACATGGAAGAGGTGAGCATGTCACTTTGAACAGGTTTACCAAGAACACTGGCAATTTTTTATAAACATTTGAGGGACCAACACTTTAGAAGAAAGTTAGGGAATTTGACTCATACTAGAACATTATGCATATCAGAAGAAGAGAAATCAAAGTATTCTAGCATTGCCCTAAGAATGAGAGGCCTGCCATAAACTAAATAAGGTCCACTGGATAAGACATTCAAATTGTCTTCTTTATTAGCAAATTTGAAAATCAATCAACCAGAATCATGAATTGTTAAGGATGCCTCATAATGCCATGTGTTAACAATGAGGTTTTGCAAGGATTTAAAGCTAGGCAAACAACTAGCAATATAGCCAACAAGGCTCATCTTCCTAAGGTCACTTTTAGTGTCTAAGTCATCATCAAGCAAATCACAGCCTCTAGTTTCAGTAAAAGCAGAATAATGGATGAGCCTTGGGTAACTAGTAGTGTTGCAATTAGAGGCAAATAGATTACGCCAAGAACTGGGAGGAGACTCAAAAAGATTAGGATTTCCTCTTACTGTATCATCCAAAAGAATATTCTCCTCCACAGGAGCAGTAGGAGCTGACGTGATACCCGCAAAGAAAACATCAGGGACTGAAATGGTGCATGTATGGGAAACAATAGGAACTGACAGGGCGTCTGCAGGGAGAGCAATAGGGATAAAGGTGGCCTTAAACACTAGAGGTGAAAAATTTAGAGTCACCCCCATAATCCTCCCTAGAAGAGTCAAAATCCACTTCCTCATCATCAAGATCGTCATCGTCAAAATAATCCTCCACAAAGACATGGTTGATACTAGGGGATGAATCGCCATGATTATGATGTAGAGAGCCGTATGGGGCATATTTACCATGGTGATTAGGACTAGAACTCTGGGGCTAAAACAACAGGCAGGCTTTGGTTTGAATTTGAAATGAAGGGAACGGTAACATGAACAGTACAAGACAGAAACAGAGCCGCTGAAGCTAGAGTAGTGTAATCGTTTACAAATTGAGAATAAGCCAGCAACTTTTAATGTTTCAACTGAGATTTATGGGATCCAGCCGCCTTTTTTTTGTTAGCCATTACTAGGAAAAGCCAAGATTCGACAGATCGAAGAAAGAAAAAGTGCAAACAATAGCAGGAGATCAAAGACATGATGGAAAAGCTTCATTAAGAAGGAGAGCATCTCTCTAATTTCTCTCTCTAACTCCCCCGATCTCTTTTTTTCTTGATTCTTGAATACATCAAGAAAAAGCTCTTAGCTAGAATGCCGATTTAGAGTGAGAATCTAAAGAGAGATGCTCTCTTCCTCCATGGAGTTGATTCCCTTATGTTTGCTAACGTAGTCATTCCTAAGAAGTTTAGGGTGTCAGAATTCATCAAATATACAAAAACTCAATGCCCTGTAACTCATCTTAAAACATACTGTAACAAAATGGCCGAGGTGGTCCATGGCGAGAAACTGTTGATTCACTTCTTTCAAGATAGTTTAAGCAACGTTGCCCTTACTTGGTACATGCAGTTACACAATACCAAGGTAAAGAAATGGAAGGACTTGGTTGATGTCTTCATTAGGCAATATAAGTTAAATATGAATATGAGCCCTAATAGGTCAAGCTTGCAAGCTATGGAAAAATACAACAAGGAGTCCATAAGATAACACACTCAAAAGTGGATGAGACTGTCGTACAAGTTAATCCTCCTTTATTGGCAAAGGAGATGATCAATTTGTTTGTCAACACTTTCAAGGCCTTGTACTTTGAATATCTGGTTGGAGCTCTGCACAACACTTTTTTGACCTGGTCTCTATAGCTGAGAGGATCGAACAAGCTATCTATTTAGAAAGGGTTGCTGACTCGATTGAGAAGAAAACGTTTCACTAGAGAAAAGAAAGAAACTGAGGTTCACAATGTGAAAGGTGGTTACACAAACGAGAGAAAAAGCTATCAAAACAAAGATATTTAGAGATAACTTGTCCTAAAGACAAAGCTACAATGTCAATAAGCCAAGACTGATCTATGTGTGACCTTAATTGACTATTAGAAAGGTGCCCCTGTCGAGAAATTCATAGGAGCGGGATGGTTGGAAGATTCCATAAATTCCAATCGAAGATTGCCAAGTGTTTAGCTTTTTTATGTGACACCTTGCCAATATAAGAACTTTGTTGCTCTTTTAGGATTTCAATGAAATAATACGTTTATCCTTCAATTGTGTCTCTTCCTTTGATTTGCAACCAAAATATCCTGAAAGAGATTCCCTATAAGCACTCACAAATACATTTTTAAAGCCTCGCGTGATTTTATAGACTCAATTCATCTCTTTTATCAAAATCAGTTTCCCACTGGAATTTTAAAAATTGAACTTGCATTTTGATTTCAAAAATAATTTGGGGAAGAGCTACAAATGGAAGAGAATTTTTACAGTTTGTGACTAATACAATATATAAAGAATTTCTAGGACATGATACATTATTACACACTCTAGAAAGCTGGCAATACCAATGAGATATAGCCAGATGGCATTTGGAAAATATAGTAATACACTTGGAAAATATAGTAATACACGACATATGCTATGTAAAACCTTACATTTTTAGAATACCATAAATATTATTATAGAATAGATGAAATATTATTATAGAATAGATGAAGTAGTAAAACCACAATATAGAGAAATGTTTTACAACAAATTACCTATTAATGTAGAAAATATTTTAAAAGAATGGAGAACTAGAAACCAAGAAATATTCCTAGACACTTTAGGAGCTAGAATAAGAATATCACAAGAATATATATTAAAACATATACAACACATAGAGTAGCCAGATAAATAAAAGGAATGGATAGATTTTGTTGTTATAAAAAAAGAATGTTGAATTACCAGGAACATATGGATGTATAATACCTAGACAAAAAAAATATTTTAAGAAAAAGAAAACCTACAAAAACTATGACAAAAGAAATTATAAAAGACAAAAATTTAGATTAAAAAAATAATTATAATAAATACAAGAAAAAATATAATCCAAATTTTAGAAGAAAATATTTTAGAAAGAAAGCAACCTTCTAGAGAAAAGAGAAATAGTAAGAAAATAAACAAAAATATTGTCCAAAAAGAAAAGAAAAATTGTAGATGTTGGATCTGCAATTAAGGAGGACAATATACAATTGAATGCTCTACAAGAATAAAAAGCAAATATAAAAATAAAATCCAAATGTTAGAACAAATAAATGCTATAGGATATGAACCCATAAAAAATTTAAAGGAAATAAAGGAAAATGACATAATTTTTTTTTCTTAGAATCTAAAGAAGAAATTTAGAAATGGAGGAATTTGATACAGAATCAGATAGTGATTCTGACTAATAATATAACAAATCTAAATAGTACATTCATAAAAATAGGAATAAAAATCAAATGAATAACAAAATATCATTTACATGCTTAAATAGATTCAGGAGCTAGTATTTGTCTTGCAATATATGTGTTTCCTCAAGAACCTTGGAAGAGAGCAGAAACACCTATTAAAGCTAAAATAATACATAATATAGTAACAAAATTAGATCAAGTAATAAAAAACTTTGAAATAGAAATAACAGGAGAAAAAATTTCTTATACCCACAATATACCAACAACAGGCAGGAGTTTGATTTTCTCAGAACAACTTTTTAAAACTTTATAGACCTTTTATACAAGATAATGATTATATAATAATACATATTGTCACAAAAACCCTTGATTATATAATATTATATATTCTATAATATTCCCTCTCAAGCCAAAGATCGAGGGTTGACCCGAAACTTCAAGTGAAAAATAGTGAATAAGCAGTAGGAAGTGGCTTAGTAAAGACATGCAAGTTGATTATTGGAGAAGATAAAACAAATCTGAATCTCTTTCTTCACAACCATATCTCGTACAAAATAATAATCAACATCAACATGTTTAATACGAGCATGAAATATAAGATTCACAAACAAATAAGTAGCACCAAGATCATTGCACCAAATAGTAGAAGAAGATATAAAAGGGATCTGTAAATCTGTCAATAAATATTGAAGCCATATAACCTCAGCAATATCGTCTGTTAAGGCTTTACACTCAGCTTCAATAGAGGAGCGAGTAAATATGCATTGCTTGCCTGATTTCATTAAAATCAGCGTTTGATTTGACGAGACCATGTAGAATCAAAAAACAAAGGATCTGATAGTATGATAACTTTGGAGGTAGTGATAGGAGTATCAACAAGTTTGCAAGAAATCATACCAGCCTGGGTAAAAATGTCAAGTATGTACTTATATTATTGTAACCTCAGAACCATACCGATGGATAGAATCTCAATGCCTAACAAATAATGAACGATACCTAAGTCACAAAGCTTAAGCTCTGAGCTCAATAACTATATCTGGATACATAAGAAGGTGTCAACCTTGGTAGCGCGAAAGCTAATAAAGAGGAGAAAATCACTCAAACGAGTGTACCAAGCCCACGAGACTTGTTTTAAACCATTTAGAAACTTATACAACTGGCACATATGAGAGGGAAGGGTAAAGTCAACACATCACCAGAAAATCTATGAATACAAACGAAATCACCGACAAAAATATTTTGATGGTATTTTCGGGTGATAATAATTACTGACTGAATTTAGTCCATCGCTAACTTTGTTAGTAAATACTAAGAGATCATACGATCCTTCGACCCACCCGGATTTCAATCCGAATTTATGGATGGAGGCAGAATTGTTTAATGGACCTAATAGAAATCAAGTGTACAAACTCTCTAACACTACGACCAAGAACTAGCGGATAGCTCATAGTGTCTCAACTATTAGGAGCTAGCAATCAGTATCGAGCATCCAGACTTACGAGTTCATGGCCTTGCAACAACATATGACCCATCTCACCAAAAAATTTGGACATTTTCATAGGAATTCTTCATTTTTCAGGTATACAGACTCTCCAACACTCTTGTTCATGTTAGGTAGTACGTTGTAAACTAGAGAGTCTAAAACACATTTTACCATGCTATGAGGATTAGGAATTGATGTCAACATTTGAGAAAATCTTAGCATGTCAAAAAGAGAAGTAATAGGGTTAAGACCATCTTAAGAAATGGTGATTGTTAATAGGTTGACTATTAATGTTGATGAGTGCAAGATTTCATCATGGGATAAGAACATTACTTATCCCTTTCACTTCGTAAAATTTGGATGTCGCCCTTTCACTTCGTAAAATTTGGATGTCGCTTAATTACGATCTATGTCTAAAATAGGTTGAAGTATGCTATAAAGGGAAAAACTTGACATGGACCTTGTGTGTAACTTATGAAAAAATAATTTCAGAAATGACTTAGTTTTCGCTAATAAATTTTAGGTCGGCAGTGACTTAGTTGTCGTTAACGATTTTCTATTTTATAGTGACTTAGTTTTCGCTGACGATTTCTTATGTCAGTTGTGACTTAGTTTTCGCTGTTTAGAGTTCAGGATTTAGGGGATTTGGCCCTCCATCTAGCCTCCCAATTTAGAGCCCATAGTAAGGACAAAATAAAAAAAATACCCAAAGACAAAAAAAAGTTAAAATGCAAAAACAAAAACCAATTGTGTGGATTACTATTGTAATAAATGTAAAAAAAAATATTATTTTCCATATCTTTTACTTTATTTATAAATTGATTCATAATTTTGGTTATCAACTAAAAAAACACTAATTCACCTAAATTTGAAAGTATTACTTTTTTATATTAACAACAACTAAAAGAGCTCAGTGTCGCTTTGTTTGTTTACCAAATACAAATTACTATACATTAGAGTAGTATATATTTTTAAAAGAGCTGAATTCATGATTTACTGTATATTTTTAAACCTCAACATAGATGGCTATACAAACCGGCTAAATGAAGATGATGGATGAACTATACATGAAGGTAAATCATTTTCTTACCTGCCACCTGTTGCGCTATCCACGAGAATCCAATCAAGGAACATTCTTCATCTGAAATTTGATTTAGAAGGTTTCCATTCTCATTTGCATGGAGAACATACACCATTCGATTTTTTCCCTTTAAATCTAGAAAAGCTGCCCGTGAACCTTTCCCACGAAGCTGAATAATAGATATCAAAGTCGGAAACAAAAATGAAATGCTAGATACGAAGTAGTCAAAAGTACGAAAATATACCAGCACAAATTCAAGGTTTGCTGCATCCGCAACTCTCAATATCGTGTCTGCATCATCATCCACAGACACCCCTACTGGTGCTGCTCCCTATTCTCTTGCAACTTTCGAAATTTCCTTTGCAACTGGAAGCGAAATGGAACGTTTTGAGTTGGGCTAAAGAATCATCCCAATAAAATTAGCACCAGCTTCTACTGCCATCACAGCATCTTGAGCTGAGGTAATCCCACACATTTTAACCAAAAGGCACTTTTTTTCATGATCTTTATGAGTAAAGGCAGCTTTCTCTGATGGGGTGGAAACGGAATTAACCTTACTCCTTGGATGAGATGTAATTCTCGAGAAGTTCAGTTCACTCCCAACTAGACCTGCAAATACTCAGCATTCTCGACTCTTTAAATATACACTGTCAAAATCTCATTTAGACATTCAAAAAGAAATTGCATGAGAGTTATTTATGGATTGGGGTTTAATCCGTTGTCTATTGGGGTAAATGGGGCTCTAATTGTAACAGGCAGAAACAAAAGAATATTATATTCTGAAATAACAGAGGATTAAAAAACTACAAGGAACATGACTTCTTTGCAAATGACCTCCAGTAGTCAACCCTATCAATAAATACCAAAGATCAATGAAAACTTAAAGACCCAGCGATCTTTATTCCTAAAAAAAAAAAAACACATTTACAATTCTCAAAGCATTAAAAACCAAACAGGATGTTGCTCCTTAAACTAGTATGATAAATGGGTAGTTCAGACTTTTCATTGAATGTTTCGTCATTTCAAGATCATTTTGAAGTACAAAGAAAAATAAAATTTTAAATTATGAATTAACGAAGGTTAACAACTTAGTTGATATTTCAACTTTGTTGTTTAGAGAAAAACTAGTGTTGGTGCCTGCGCAATACCGAGGGCAACTGGCATTGATTGTCGAGGAGCTGAAAAGATAGTGTGTGAGTATAAGCTGATTTAGTTTATCTTGGATAGTCCTTTAACAAGAAGCTTAATGAGATGTCTTTGCAACAAGGGCATATGTTTATAATATTTGAGTCGTAAAGAGAGCTAATGTAAAAGTGAAGGAATTACTTGCCCAAGAGTATATTTATTGCATATGTTTTGATTAACCATCCTGATAATAAAAAGGAAGGTTTCTTGTTAAAGGACGATTAGCAAAGACGTACAATAAATTCAACATGAATGGTTGATGGGGAGGCATATAGGATAGTGGATAAAGACTGAAAAGGTAAAATAGGCTTGTAAAGAAGATGGTTGTTCCCTGTAAATGGGAATCCGCCTTCAGCGAAAAGAGGCCGACAAATTAAAGCATCATAATGTTTGATCTCGTGTCCTCATTCTCAGTAGAACAATAGCAATTTGAGATCAGTTCTGTGTAAGAGGTTGAACCCGGTAACTTGTTTAGTCATTTTTCCATTTGACCAAAACAAATAACAATTTTAATGCTTCAAATGTGAAACTCAAACCTACCCCTTCCTCTTCCAGGGTAAGTACCTCAGCCTCCACCTCTACCTCCTTGTTGGGGTTCATGACTGATTTGAAGGGCTTGTTCACCTACCACATGCCGGCTGATTTCAGATCTGGTACATCAAACACATAGAATCTATGAAAATGAAGCAATCATTTCATACGAACCATTAAGTCTCTGGTCCAAGTATACTTCATTAAGACACAATCTACATCAAATTATGTAAATCAAGAACATCAAACTAATAGAGTGTAGACAGGGAGAGAGGTTGAGCTTGCCTGGAGAGGCGGCGTATCTGGTTATGGAGTTGAAAGTTCCATGAGAAGGAAGAGGAAATGAAGCAGGAATAGAACCAAGTGCGCTTCGAAGGGAAGAAAAAGATTGCATTTCCTTCTTTACTTTTCTTAGAATTCCTTTTTCTCTGGTTTATGTGTTCTTGTAGGGATTTTCTGATTTTAGTGATGAGGGAGCCACTGTTGAATTACGGGCCAGCCCATTTCATTTTCTTGTCAGGGTTGGCCCATGTGTTTTTCTCTTTTTCTTTTTCTTTTTCTTTTTTCTTTTTCTTTTTTCTTTTCTTCTCATTTCTACTTTCATGTTTTATTTTTTAATCTCAAAAAACAAAAACGCATTTGATTTTGATTCGAGAATAAAACAATGAAAATAAAAAGGACGGAACCTCATGCACTATAAAATCTTTTTCAACGATAGATTTCATGATTTTAAAATAAAAATTAACAAATAATTTTATTTAAAAAAAAATATTTGAGAATTAATGAAATGATCTAGATAAATAAAAAAAATTTTATGTTATACAAGTTGTAACCAACAATTACTTAAATTACTTACATAGAAAATAAAATCACATCTAGTTTTACACCCAAAAAAAATGATAAAAATTCGTATCTTTTATTCTTCTCTCCTCATTTTTGTTTATGTATTTTCTAATAAATTTTTTTAAAAAAATGAAAAGAGTATTTAAAAAAAGTTTGTAATCTTAAAAATGATTTAACTCAATTTCACCTTGCTATGATGGACTAGTAACGAGAGTTGTGTACTTAGTTTCTAATCTAAGGATAAATTAGAAGAAAAAAAATTCAATTATTTTACTAAAATACATCAAGAAATTTAAAAGAGTTTCACTAATGTTTTCAGAATTCAAGAGCTTCATTTACTAAAATGGCTTCTTTGCAAGTTAACAAATTATGATTATAAATGACTTTTAGCATTCAATCATGTCATTAAAGACTAAAAATCATTGAAAATCTTGAAGACCCAATAATCTTTATTCTAAAAAAACACATTTACATTACTCAAATCATTAAAAACCAAATAGAATGTTGCTCTTTAAACTACCATGATAAATGAATACCTCAACCTTTTCATTAAATTTCAAGATCATTTTGAAGCTAAAAAGCATAATAAAATTTTGAATCATGCCTCCAGCTTTACTTCTTTTCTTTTTATCAAAATCTTGTGACAAATCACTTAAATCCCAACCTAAAAATAATAAATTTAAAAAAGAATTTATGTGATTGTGATTAAAATTCCTAGTGCATTAGCGTAAAAACTTTGGATGAAATAAGAAGATAAATATGTACCTATAGGATATTAAATGAGTGGTATTTTGGTAAATTAAAAAATTTATTTTCCCTTTTTAAAGGAAGACCAATGAAAATGGAGAGAAAAAAAAAAGAAGCTGAAAAATTCATTTTCTTCTTCATTTTTGTAAGCCCTTAATTAATTTTTTTTAAAAAACAATTAAAATCTTAACTTGGTTATAGAATGAGTTAAATTAAATTAAGAATATAGAACTAAACATCAAACGATGGAATTAAAATAACTAAAAGAAAGTATAACACTCATTGTTAGAAAAAAAAAATATGGGGACAAAATATAATAACCAAACAAAATGGGGTCAATATATAAATATTGGAAGATTTGATTATAAATACCCTATTTTTTCCTCTAAAAAACTGGCAACAAGAATGAAAAAAAAGGGTGAATGTTTTCAAGCATATTTACAAAAAAAAGATAAAAGAACTTTGAGGAAATCCTGCAAATTAAAGGGTTTTGGTGAGATTTAAGGCTAAGTAGTGCGGAAACAATATCAAGGCAAGAATCAAAGGAAACTAAGTGATAAGATTTGGGAATTTGAAGAGGATAGGAAGCCAGCCAAGAGAAAGGAAGGAGTGCCGAAAAATTTTGATAAGTTAAGGATCAAAGCTCACTTATCACCAGGTAAAGGGTTTTAGACTCAATCACATAAGTTATATTGAATTTGATTAAGAGTTTATGCCTAAATTGTACATTCTAGGATATGATTCATGAGAAAATAAGGAGAAGTAAGAAATTTATTATGTTTGATGAAATTTGGATGGAAAACAACTTAGAATAATGAATAATTAAAGACGAAATCCTAAGGTTGTGAAGGGCGTTGGTGCCGGTCATAAGGAGAAAAAATTGGGAAATTTTTTAAAGCAATGCATGAATATTGTAATTGTGAAGGGTATTGTTTTTATGATGTATTGTAATTTAGCAGCAGGGGACCATTTCATGTGTCCCTATATTAGGTAGATGTTTGACATCTTAAAACTAAAGCATTATTTAACTATGATTGTAATTTTCTTAAAATGTATTGTAATCCTATTTTATAAATGATAGATTATTAAAGAAACTAGTTATCTAGTAAATGGAACTAGTTTCCTGATTAATGGGTAATTGAAGATTTTGATCCCCTGGTTAATGGGACCAGTGCCTTGGTTAATGGAAAGATGGAGATATTGGTTTCCTAGTTAATGAGATAATGTTATGATTAATGGGTAATTGGAGAAATTAGTTCATAAAATTACTAGGACTAGTGTTATGGTTAATAAGCAATTAAAGAAATCCATTAATATAATGATGGAATGAATGACGGTAAGAGAAGATATTATATGTCCTTAAACTATGCAAATTGTATGAGTTGAGAATATTAACATATTAAAGTAGTATTAGTAGTAATAATATTAACATATTATATAAATTTCAAGTATCTCATACGTTGTGTCGAGTAGTGAATCTTGTATTTGTAACTTTATATAATCAAATGCATATTTTGGTATGTAATATAATTTTGTACCAAAAAAAATATATAAATCTAAATTAAGTATGAATGATGTATCATTCATACTTAATTATGTAGTCGAAATTTTATGTTTGTTTTTGCATTAAAATGAATATGTGATTTGATTTATGTCACAATTAAATTAATTATCTCGTTACTTGTAATATTCTTGAATAATATAATAAATGATTTGTTTGATAAAATATTGAAGAAAAAGAAGAAGTTTGTTCTTGTGTTGGTTATAATATAAATAAGGAAGTCTAGGTGATGGGAAAATGTTGAAATTTTATATATAACTTATGAAAATTGGTTGAGTCTATAACTTGGTATTGAGAAAAAATAAAGAAAACTCTACTGATTTTTTTTGTGTGTGTGTGTATATATATATATATATATATAATTCTTAAACTTTTAATGATAATACAATAAATAAATGAAAATATCCTATGAAGAAATTGAGGTTATTATATTTTTCTTTATTTTTCCTTGAATTAAGGAAATGAAGAGTGTGGGTTTATGCTTTAACAATAACCAGAATTAGATTTGCAAGCTTTAGAGAGAGGAGTGGGGTTGGGAAGTTACAAATTAGAAAGAAAGAGCTTGCAAAAATTGGAAGAGAGAAGGGAGAACTTGGAAGGGATTGTAAAAGGCTTAGGAATTGAGGTTAATTATCTTTGGCAAGATGTTCTTTGCCAATTAAATCCACTTTTTTCTCTTGTTTTGTTTATAATGTCGCAAGTCACCCGCACGACATCGGTTTGGCAATTTTTTGTTTTCTATTTGCTTGATTGGTTCGTTGGGAGTCGCCACCTAGTATGTAATTGAGGGCTACTAGAAAATCTGGGTGTACTGGTCTCATCAAAGATTTACGAGTAAGGGACTCATTGTGGTTAGGGAAGATATTAGCACCCCTAACGCACCCTACCTGAGGTAAGCTACTCCTTGGCTTTGATGTGTTAAAGAAGTTTTAAAATTATCTTTTTATCGAATATTAGAAATATGACTTATGTGTAAGTTCATAATTCTTTACCGTGAGCAAATCAAAATATTAAATTCTTCTTTATTCTTTGCGATTTTATCATATAAAAAAAAATCCATCAATAAATAAATAAAATTCAAACACACACATACACTTTTACTATATTTTTTCCTTTTTCTTTTTCTTCTTTTTCCCCCTTTTTTACATCCACATTTGCAGAATAAAAATTATAAAAAATTCAAAACTAAACAAAAAAATACATAAAACAATTTTAAAATTACAAAAATAGCCCCAAAATAGAATCAGGAATAGTGCAGCCTCTAAGTCACCGGAATAGTGTTGTGAAGTCTTAGGGACAGCAGAAACAACGGCGGCGTGTTGTTCCACTCGCCACCGCCACCGCCATTAGCGGTACGTTGATTCACGCGCTACCGCCGATGAAGGTGGCACAACTGGTGGATCGAGAATGTCTTCCTCTTCTTTGTCTCCCTACGCTAGCGGTGACCTGCAAAACAATAGAAAACACAACAGGCAGTTGATTTTAATTTTTTCTTTGATTTCAATCTGTTTTTTCATTCTCTTCTTCTCTATTTTGGATATGCTTCCATCTCGGTTTCGCCTTTTTCTTTGTTGGTGACAGATCCGGCTGTTGGCTCTTAGTCCAAGCCTGCTATATGGGGTTGAACCGATGAACAAGGGTCAGTTGCTGAGGAAGACGACGATCTGTGATGGGGAGTCGCGTGTGGGCTGCAGCTGAAACTGTTCTTGAGATGGGGGTGGCTGTCCGGTTGGCGAGTTCTATGTGGTCTACAGGGTGAAGCTGGCTGGAGGCGTTGGCTATGGCCAGTTGAAGACGACACTATTGTGGCTGACAGTGTGGATGACGCTGATGGGAGAAGGAGATGAAGGAAAACGTCGGGGGAAAGGGAGGCAAATCTGTTTTGGGGTCGTGAGTTTGTGGAGGACAAGCTAGGTTGTGGGAGAAATCAGAGAGCTAGAGAGAGGGGTGATTAGTACTTAAAAGTGCATTTTTATCAAAGTTTTATATCATCATTTTTCACTTGAAGTATCAATAACTCCTTAACTAAAGCATGTTTTATAATAACATACCTGATAATATAAGATACCTTTAATTTATGGTAAATGTTCATCTTAAATGCAGGCCTATCACATAAATGAAAGGATTGATTGATGAGTTTAAGTATTGAAATTGAAAGGACAAAGAGAGGGCCAAACTTAGAAAAGATATGTTGGTGCAATCCAAACTGGAACATTGTTCGGTAATTGGGTCATATCTCGAGTTCTAGATGTCCAAATGACCTCAATTGTTTGGACAGATTCGGTAAGACATAGGCCTACAACTTTCATGTGGAGTCCAAGATTTAAAAAGGTCGTTTTCAAGTCCAAATTATAGCAACAACGGAGAAGTTCGAATCTGTCCTACAGCCCAGACACTGTTCAGTGTTCAGCCCATATCTCAAGTTCTAGAAATCTAAATGACCTCAATTTTTTTCTGGAAAGATAAGACAATTTCCTATAACTTTCATGAGAACAGTTGGTTCCATTTCTGATGGTAGCAATGACGTTTTATTCAGACAAGAAGATAAGGATTTTCACCAAGTCAAGAGTTGGCTACCTACTCAACAATTAGTCATCAAATCAATAGTTCTAAATTTTGGCCTATAAAAGAAGGCATTTGCCATGCATTTAGGCTTCTTGGTTGTTCAGATCAAGATCATGCTCTTTATTTCTTTCTTTATATTTTTTGTAATTCTTAAGTTTTGCTTTCATTAATACCTAGTTTATGCTTTTCATTTCCTTTCCTTTACTTAGTTAACTTATATCTTATTTATATTCTTATTTTGTTTATTTATGTTTAGCTAAGTTTATTATGTCAAGGTAAAAAAGTTACACTAATGGTGTAAGAATAAGTATGGTGTAAGCTCAACATGGACCTTAATGTTTAATATTAACATGTCTTATCTTTTTATCTTACTAATTCTTGATACCTTGCTTGTTAAATGGTTAATCTAAATTTATGATGTATAACACTTAGTACAACAAATCATTGGCACTCTCATAGCCCAATCGTATGGTATTACCTACACTTGTGATATGAAAGGAACTTAATTTGTTGTTAACATAAGTTAGCATCATGATTTCCTGACAATATTTAAAAGTTTGGTGTTACTGAAATAAGATAATTAATATGATCATGTTAACAATTTATAATGAGTTATTAATGACAAATCATCCTATTGGAACCTCCTTTGTGTGTGGTTTCCAGTTGAATAATAAGAGTTTATACTATACTTGTTTGAAATACCATTAGTGGATTCTCTAACCTTGACATTTGTTTTTGTCATTGTTTAATCCTTACATTAATCTTCCATCTCAAAGTTCTCATCAACTTCTTCTTTTTCTTTATTATTATTGTTGTTGTTGTATTATTGTTGTCTATAATTTATACAATTAACCTCTTTGTGGTTTGACCCCGGTCTTGCCGAGTTATTTATTCCTTCGAAACTCCTACACTTGGGAGAAGACATCAATATTTTGATCGTGTCAAGGGGGCTCTCGGGTGCAGGGGGAAGAAGGCTAAAAATCCGAAAGGAGGGGGGCGGCGACTTCTCTTGTAACTGAAAGGAATGCTTGCGGTTGAGGGGAGATGATTGGGGAAAAGTTAGGGGAAGGGCTTGGCCGGGGGGAAAGCTGGAAAAGTGAAGGGGGAAGGAGATGGAGAGGGTTGGTGTTCGCTTGGCTGTTATGGTGAAGGAATGTAACAACCCAACTTTTCAAGCCCAAAACAACAGTAAATATTTTTTTTGTACTTGACACACATTGTGTCAGTAATTGGCGAACATGTTCCCTTCACATCATCAATATATAATCCATACATCAACAACAATTAACATTTCATTTAAAAGTGAATCTTACATAAACTCATAATATTATGTTTGCATGATTAGAAGTTCGCATTTAAAATATACATGCATAGTCATGAGTTTGTATTCTATCCTACAAATAGTCATCACAAATATAATCTAAAAGGATCTAATAATAGTTATACATTCAGTACATTGATTCATATAAAATACATCATGATTTAGAATGCAACTACATGATTCTTTACAAAAGTAGGTTCCTGTGCATCAGGTTTCCTAGGCACCTTGTTGGTATAACTTCCCTACTGCAATACAAAACATTTACAAGAATGCAATTACTTAATAATAATAATAACAATAAGAAAATGGTCTGGTAGTTTAATGAAGTATTAACATTATCTCATGTTTGAAGTGTGACATTTGTAATTCCTTTATGTTCTTGTTATAAACAACTTGTAGCACATATATATGCACCAATTCTTGCAATCAACTATAATCTTAAATCCAACCATTCTTTTAAGACACCATTTGTCGAGGCTAACTATTCATTCACCCCAGCCATCCCCTTCGAATTTCATCAGCCAAAACTAATCAACCATTTGTCCCGGTCATCCCTACGGATGCCATTAGCCGAAGCTAATCATTCATTTATTCTGGTCATCCATTTGGATGCTATTTGTCGAAGCTAATCAATTGTTTGTCCCCGGTCATCCCTTTGGATGCCATTAGCCGAAACTAATCATTTGTTTGTCCTCGGTCATCCCTTCGGATGCCATTAGCCGAAGCTAATCAATCGTTTGTCCCGGTCATCCATTCGGATGCCATTAGCTGAAACTAATCAATCATTTGTCAACATTTAAGCATTTGGCAATCTGATATCTGAATTAACACAATACTGCAACGTTCATAGTAAGGTATTTCATTGTTCAAGGTCATCTCTTCAGATGCCATTAGCCAAAGTTAATCAACCATTTGTCAAGCTAATCATGATAAAGTATTTTCATTATTCAACATTATTTAAAAGAAAGGTGAAAGTCACCTACCTGTAGTAGAAGCTCTACTCGTGCTCCCATGTTGCTGTTGTTGCACCACACCAGTGGTCCCTCCTACAATCACAAACTCATCTCATAAATTTTCCTCATTCAAGGATATGTTTTATAATAATCATATCAATAGCTGTAAACACCCAAATGAAAATATATATATTTAGAGAGAGAGAGAGAGATGATGATGAATGCAGTTTTTGTTGCCGATGCAGAAATCGGCAGCGACGCAGTTTTCGTTGCCGATTCTAGATTTGGCAGCGACACAGCCTTCCTTACCGATACAGAAATCGACAGCGACACAGTTTTTCGCTGCCCATTTCTTGATCGGCAGCGACGCAGTTTCTGTTGCCGATTTCTGGATCGACAGTGACGCAGTTTTCGCTGCTGAGGCAGAAATCGGCAGCGATGCAGTTTTCGCTGCCGATTTCTCAATCAGCAGTGACGCAGAGTTGGGAGGGAGGGGTAAAACTGGTTTTAGATAAACCAAAAAAGGATAAGGACACACCTAAACCAACCCCCAAACAACCCATTTCATTTGATGGGTAGTATAAATACAAAGAGGGGAGAGAGAATGACCCATCTTCTTCCCAAACCAGCAGCTGCATGCCATTCTGCCCTTCCCCTTTCACAACAGAAATGTGAATCAAACTAGTAGAGATTACCTTGTGAGGGAAAGATGAGATCTTGAGAGAGGAGTGGGCAGCTGCATAGAGGAGAGGAAGAAGAAGGAGGAGAACCAGCAGCTGAAGAGAAAAGAATAGAGTCAAACCTTCCTCAAACTTAGTTAAATTCAGAAGGTATGGGTCATGAAACTCCCTTTCCTCTCCCCCTTAAGATCAAAAACGAAAATGAAGAAGAAAAACCCTAAGAAAAATTGATCTAAGACCTAAGCTAGCTATGAGGGAAACTGAAATTAACTAGGAGAACTAGCAAACAGAAGTGAAATAAAGTCAATTTCAGAACATCTAACAATTTTGGTAGAAGGCTGGCTTTAACTATGGGGTAGGCCAGCATGCATGTGTGTGTGTGTTCTGCTGAAATTTAATGCTTTCTGTTGTGATGTTGCTACTGGAATTAATGTGTTTTTCTGTGATGATTGTTGCTGAAATCAATGTGTTCTGCTCTGATGTTGTTGCTGAAATTTAATGTTTTCTGCTGTGATGTTGCTGCTGGAATTAATGTGTTCTGCTGTGATGATTGTTGCTGAAATTAATGTGTTTTGCTGTGATGTTGTTGCTGAAATTTAATGTGTTCTGCTGTGATGTTGTTGCTGGAATTTTGTTGAAGAACTATGTGCTGAAATTGATGGTTCTGATTTGTGTGTTGTGCAGCGAAACAGAGTGTTGTGCAGCGAAACTCTGTTTCGCTGCCGAAACTGAGCCTCTTGCAGCGAATCGATATTCGCTACCGATTTGTGTATTGCGCAGCGAAATTCTGTTTCACTGCCGCAACTGAACCTCCTGCAGCGAATCGATATTCGTTGTCGATTTGTGAATTGCGCAGCGAAATTCTGTTTCGCTGCCGCGACTGAACCTCCTGCAGCGAATTGATATTCGCTGCCGAATTGTGTGTTGTGCAGCAAAATTCTGTTTCGCTGCCGAAACTGAACTTCCTGCAGCGAATTGATATTCGCTGCCGAGTTGTGTGTTGTGCAGTGAAACTGGGGCACCAACAACGATGCAGTTTTCGCTGACGAACGGGCTGCCGGCAGCGAAACAGTTTTCGCAGCCGAAGTGGGCAGCCCGCAGCGAACCAGTTCTAGCTGTCGATTCCTACAATAAGCCTCCTAGGCAGGAATGACTTAAATGCTAGTAACAATTTCATGATATAATGGTGTAAAATATGGAACACTTGAATGTGAACATATGAACTCTTGAAATAAGTGTGATGATGAATATGATTCAAAAATAAAATAAATACAACTGTGCTGATTTGTGACCATTGATGTCTTAGGTGGTGCGGTCGGGATTGGACCATCATCAAGACATGAACGACTCACAGGTGGAGCAGGTAGGTGACTTGCACCTTTCTTTTTCTTACGTTGAATCTTGAAATATTTTAACTTGAGTACTATCATATTGTTAGAACCGATATTAGATTGTTGAATGCTTAAATGTTGATTAAAGATTGATTAGCTTCGGCTAATGGCATCCGGATGGATGGGCGGAACAAAAGAGTGATTAGCTTCGGCTAATGGCATCCAAACGGATGGCCGGGACAAAGAATGATTAGCTTTGGCTAATGGCGTCCGAATGGATGGCCGGGATGAAGGATTGATTAGCTTCGGCTAATGGCATCCAAACGGATGGCCGGGACAAAGAATGATTAGCTTTGGCTAATGGCGTCCGAATGGATGGCCGGGATGAAGGACTGATTAGTTCCGGCTAATGGCATCCAAATGGATGGATGGCCGAGATAAAAGAGTGACTTCGCTGCCGATGCAGAAATCGGCAGCGACGCAGTTTCCGCTACCGATTCTGGATCGGCAACGACGCAGTTTCCGCTGCTGATACAGAAATCGGCAGCAACGCAGTTTCGCTGTCGATACAGAGATCGACAGCGACGCAGTTTCCGCTGCCGATACAGAAATCGGCAGCGACGCAGTTTTCGCTGCCGATTCTGGATCGACAGCGACGCAGTTTTCGCTGTCGATACAGAAATCAGCAACGACCCAGTTTTCGCTGCCGATACAGAAATCGGCAGTGACACAGTTTTCGCTGCCGATTCCTTGATCGACAACAATGCAGTTTCTGCTGCCGATTTTGGGATCGGCAGCGACGCAGCTTTCGCCATGGAATCCGGATGGATGACCGGAACAAATGAATGACTAGTTTTGACGAATGGCATCCGAAAACTTGTGTATCTATATGTACTACTAGTTGTTATAGCAAATACATGAAGAAATTATAATTGTTAATGCTTTATTTAATTGCCAAACCGTTAGTTACCATTCTTATTATTATTAAGTATTTGCATTCTCTTAAATGTTTGTACTACTAAATCTTTCTTTCAATCATTTCTTTCTTTATATCTTACGTTTTTCTCATTACACCCATTAATGTTGTCATCCTTTATCTAACCATAGTTATCATTCCTTCAGGCCGATATTATAGAGAATCCATATTCATCCATTACTCATATGTTACTTTCTTATGCATGTTCATTTCCTTATAATAACATACATACATATATCATGTATATTTTCAAAGTTAGTATCTCAATGTGCAAGTGTTCGTATGACTCAATTCTTTTATATAGTATTCTCGTGAAAGTCTACTGTTACTGTCTAGACATTTGAACTGTTACTGTCCACACTTTGAATTGTTACTACCTGAACACTCATTAGATTTTTAACTATATCTAGAGTTATAGAGCTCTGTTTCAAGCGAGATTAGTCTCGTTAGAAAGCTAATACATGAGGCTACAAGTTCTTTGAAGGAAGGAGAACCCAGTTCTGCCTTTGAGATAGTCAAAATTGCTCATCAACAAACACTACCCTACAGGGTCTATCATGTTCAATTTCGGTTGATGACCTATAGTTGGGGTTCTACAACTCCATATTAAGCAAGACCAATTTCTTAGTTAGCTAACATCCAAAACTACAATTACTATGAGAAACTTTATCCTAATTCTCTTAACCTTCTACTCGAATTCTCTCCAAAAGTTAGGAGACGAATCTATCCAGATTCATCAACCTTTCCAATTACACACAACATCCACAATTTAACTTTTTCTTTATCATCTCAACCCCTGGCCATATCACATATCGTTTAAGAGCCAATTTATCTTATTTATTTCAATCTTCCTTCTTAACGTCAAAATAAAACATTCTTGTCGATTTTACAAACTTTCCGAACAATATTATTCTAAACACAATCATTGACACAGTTTACGATTATATATATATATATATATATATATATATATATATATAAGAGCCAATTTATCTTATTTATTTCAATCTTCCTTCTTAACGTCAAAATAAAACATTCTTGTCGATTTTACAAACTTTCCGAACAATATTATTCTAAACACAATCATTGACACAGTTTCTATCAACCATAAATAACAAATGAATAATATTTCAAACAATCTATACTGTCAAGTTGTAATGCATTATTATGAGTATAACATATCCAAATATTAACTTCATCAAATGGTGAAATTTCCAGAAATATGGGTTTAACCGAACTGACCTGAAACTTGCGGACCTACTGTGCGAGATACACAACTTTTATACCGAATGTTTGTTTTAGATCTCCACCGTTCAAAATCTAGACAGAATCAGGAAGAACATCATATCCCAGTTATAGCCTAATCCAACGGTGGTCAAAGGAGAAAACAGACAGCAAAGAAGACTATCAAGAAGTGCATTTTCCCAGATATTTTCCTCCCTCGTTATCTCTCAAACGGGGGCTGATATAGAAAATCCCTACGGTGAAAATGTACAAAACATAGATGAGAACAACATATCCGAATATCGTGTTGATTCAACGGTGGAAGGTGGAGTTATAGCTATCTGTTGATCTGCCATCAATATATCTTCTCTCCAGCCTCTCTCTAAACTCTCTTACTCTTGCCAGTCCCTCCAAGAGAGAAAATAGAATGATATTTATAGTTCTAACATCTTGTTAATTGTACATTTATCCCCACCCCTTTTTATCATTTGTACATAAACTCCCAACCTTCTGTTATTTGAATATTGACCTCTCTGGATCTTACGTATTCATTTTGTCCTCACAAATGTTTTTCTTTTCAATGATTTAATACTATATTCATTTTTTATTTCATTAATTTCACTATTTTTATCTTGATTTAGGTTTCTTTAATTTAATTTAACCCATTTTACTATTGGTTAAATTTCTCATCTTTTAAATACCTAGAAAAATTATAACCGAGGGTTTACAAGGAAAATCAAAAGCCTGAAGGGGGGGCCGACGGCTTCTTTTTGGTAGAGATGGGGAATGGGCAACAACTTTAGTGAGGGAGAAGAAAGGGTTCTAATTTTTAGGGTTTTTTGTGTTTTTTTTCAATTGTGCAAAATTGCCCCCCCTTTTGTGTATGTTGAAGATCAGTATTTATAAGCAAAAATATTGTTAGGTTTCCAAACTTGGTCCCTCAACTTCTTTTTTTGTAAATTTTGATTTTTTCTTATTTTTTTGGATTTTTCTTATCAACATCGCCTCGAATGAGGAAAATCGGTGCTTTTTAAAAATAACGCGTTAAAAGTCGAACGCGTTCCCAAGATCTTTGAAAATTTAAATTCTTTTGAGACGATGCTAAAAATGGCGAAAATACATTAAAAACATATATTTTTTTGGATTTTCATTTTTTTTCACTATTTTTGGATTTTTTCTGAAAATTTATCAAAACATGGGTCAAAAATTGGGTAGCAACAGATGACCCCTCTTTACAATGCTTACGAAGTAAAACTCCTCAATGTTTTGCATAGTAAGTTTTGTAAAGAAAACTTGTCTTCCTGTCTTCTTAACTTGCTGAATGATCCACTCATCTAAAGACCTTACTTTTTTTTTTTTATATATATGTTTCTTTCTCTTTTCATTCTCTTTTCTTTCTCTTCTTTCTTCCTCTCTCTCTCTCTCTCTCTTTTTCTTTCGTTAACCTAAGATTCCATCTAGCAACCTCCTTTATCAAAACCAAAGAATGTGTGTAGCTTGGTCAACCTGAAATCTCATCTGGTGATTGCCTTTAACCAAAGCCACTTGTGATCCCATCTAGCGACCTCATTTAACTAGAACCAAAAAAATATGTGTAGCTCGATCAACCTGAGATCCCATCTGGCGATTCCCTTTAACCAAAGCCACCTGAGATCCCATCTGGTTACCTCCTTTAACCAAAACCAAAGAATATGTGTAACTCGGTCAACCTAAAATCTCATTTGGCAATTCCTTTTAACCAAAGCCACCTGAGATCTCATCTAGCGACCTCATTTAACCAAAACAAAAGAATGTGTAAAAAGGGGTCTTATTGTAATGGGTGACCTACCTAGGTGGAAAGAATGTGAAAAACAGTCTTGTTGTGATGGGTGACCTACGTAGATTGAAGATAGAAAAAATGTGAAGTGGTCTCATTGTTATGGGTGACCTACCCAAATGAAAGATGATGATCTCATTATGATTGGCAACCTACCCAAATGGAAGATGAGAAAAATATGAAGTGGTCTCATTGTTATGGGTGACCTACCCAAATGAAAGATGTGATGTGACAAGTGTGAAAAATAGGACTTACCTTGTGAAGTTCTGAAGGGATGACAAGAGAAGAGCTGGAAAACTTGGTGCTTCTTAATAAGTCTCGATCGTAAGGTTTGAAAACTCAGTGCTTCTTTATTGCAGGGGTTGAAAACTCGAGGCTTCCCGATTACAAGGTTGATCTTTTCATTTTTTTAAGATTTTCCTAATGGTAGGGTTCATCTCATCTTCTTCTTATTACATGATAAAAACTGATTCTTTGTTATCATCAACACAATGCTTCTTTCTTTTTCCACAATCTTGCTAGACATCATTGAGGATTTTCCTGTAACAATTCAAAAACAATTGTGCAATGTTTTGAGGTTAGAGGACATGCATGCATTCTTACTTGATTTGGAATATAGATCCCCCTTCTTTGATGCTCCATCATCATAAGGTGCCTTTGTTTGCATTCCAAAGCCTTCTTTGTCCTTCTGATTTGCCGGCTTATCTGTGTGCTAGCCATCCACTCAGTTGTAAGTGTTGTACCTATCCTGGGTTGTCCACGATGATTACTCCTCTAGTTGTTTATCAAACATGATTGTGCCCCCAAGTGTGGTGTTGCTTGATTCATTATGAATGAGCTTAACTGATTATTCATCTTCTAGATTATCTTGAGAATTGTTCTCTCATTAATTATGCGTATCGTGCCAACACCCATCAAGATTGTCAATTAGTCATAAACTTGCCTCAAGCTGAAACAATACTTTTCAAGTATATGTTATTACTAGTCTTCTTGGAAACTATCTAGTCGTCCAGACATGCATCTCATAGTTTGTAGTATAAGGCTCATTGTTGTAAGCTCAATGTTCTTCTCCATGGATTTCTCTCATCTTGTCGAATCAGATTGTGAAAAAAAAAAATACATTGGCATCATCAATGATGTTCATTTTATCACCCATATTCATGCAATGAAGTGCGCCTTTGAGCTCCAAAACAGATGGTCCCACAGTCAGTCTTGGTGGTGTGCATCCTTCTGACATTCTTTCAAATGCAACTATGCGATAACATCTATCATAGCCATGTTTCAAAGGGCAACCCCAAGATGAAGATACAAAGTTGTCCCTCAAGTGCAGTGTTATTTTCAATTGCTACTGTAGTTCACTAGATCATGGAATGTTTTTTAACAATATTGCCCCCGGTGTGATCTGAATGTGCTCGTTCATTGATTATCTTTCTTTGAACCACATTGTCCTCCGGTCACCGATTCTTCATTTAATCATCCTTCTTTGCCCCCAGCTGATCTGAATACTACTTGTTTTTTCTTTTCAGGGTCCACTGTATTGCCTTTAGGTGACTCAACTTTTCAAGGAGTGTTGAGAAGAGTCAGTGTCATTTTTGTCAAGGATTTCACAAACTCGATCAATGTTCTTCTGTGTTCAACAATCTTTCTTGTTTTGGAATCAAATCTCTTATTTCAAAGGTACGTCTATTGAAGTCTAATTGTTGAAATGAAATTAAAGAGATATCGATTTTGGAAAAGATCTTTTGAAAATCAAGTTTTCTAGTCAAAGACCCAACACATGTCATTCAAAATATGTAATCCTTTCATTGTCTTGTATTTTGAAAACAAAAATTGACCCGTTGCAAGATTAAAATGGCTTTTTCTATGGTTCTTTGTGTCCACTTTAAACTCTGATTTTGGGTATATCTTTTTGATGGTCTGTGATGAGGTGATATTTTTGTGAATTTCAAAAACAAGATGCTTAGGCTTTATCAAGAAATGTTGTTTCTCTTCTTAGCATTTATTTTATCAACATGCATAATAACCAGTAGCTTAATTCATGAAGTCATGACCCTTATAGAAAAGCTCTTCCAGTTTTGAGAACGCCATTTATCGGTTCAGATTGCTTACTTGATCGAAAAGAGCTTTTAAAAGCACGTAATGCAGGCTATGGTTCATGGCTATGAAAGAAAGAGAAATTCACAAGCTCAAAAAGGTATTTGAGGGTTTCAAAGATTTAGGATCAACATCAATTATTCATCAATTCTCTTTCTCTTGTTGTCTTTGTAGAGAAAGTGAGATAACCTTGTTAATGTCAAAGATTAGAATTCTCTTAATATAGGTCATAAAGAAAATCCAACTTCTTCCTTGATGAATAACCAATCTAATCATTAGAGGTTTTATCATTAATACCAAAAGACAATGTTTGTAACTGGGTATTTTTTTTTTCTGGTATTGACTTTTGGCGTATGTTGTGTCTTTTCTTAATTGAAACATCTTTTGCTCTTTCTAGACTTGATAGGTGACACGACCAAAAGGAGTATAAACTCTTATTATTCAACTGGAAACAACATACAAAGGAGGTTCCGATCGGATGATTTAATATTAATAGCTCATTATAAATTATTAACATGATCACATTAATTATCTTATTTAAGTAACACCAAACCTTTAAATATTATCAGGAATTCATGATGCTAACTTATGTTAACAACAAATCAAGTTCCTTTCATAACACAAGTGTAGGTAAATACCATACGGTTGGACAATGAGAGTGCCAAGCATTTGTTGTACCAAGTGTTATACAACACAAATTTAGATTAACCATGTAACAAGCAAGGTATTAATAATTAGTAAGATAAAAAGATAAGACATGTTAATATTAAACATTAAGGTCCATATTGAGTTTACACCATACTTATTCTTACACCATTAGTGTAACATTTTCATCTTGACATAATAAACTTAGCTAAACATAAAGAAGAAGAGAAATATAAATAAACAAAATAAGAACATAAATAAGATACAAGTTAACTAAGTAAAAGAAAGGAAATGAAAAGCATAAACATGATATTAATGAAAGCAAAACTTAAAAAATACAAATATAATATATATATATATATATATATAAAGAGAGCAAGAGCAAGCTCTTGATCTGAACAACCAGGCCCCTAAATGCATGGTAAATGTTGAGTGGGTGGCCAACTCTTGACTTGGTGAAAATCCATATCTTACTCATAAAAGTTATAGGAAATTGTCTTATCTTTCCAGGAAAAAACAATTAAGGTCATTTGGACTTTTAGAACTCGAGATATGGGCTGAACACTGAACAATGTCTAGGCTGCAGGACAGATTTGGACTTCTCCGTTGTTGCTATAATTTAGACTTGAAAATGACCTTTTTAAATCTTGGACTCCACATGAAAGTTGTAGGCCTATGTCTTACCGAATCTTGGACTCCACATGAAAGTTGTAGGCCTATGTTTTTGAACTGTTACTGTCTAGACATTGAACTGTTACTATCCAACTGTTATTGTCTAGACATTGAACTGTTACTGTCTTATTTTTGAACTATTACTGTCTAGATATTGAACTGTTACTATCTAGACATTGAACTATTACTATTCAATTGTTACTCTCTGACCTCTCCTTAAATTTTTAACTATATCTAGAGTTATAGAACTCCGATTCAAGTGAGATTAGTCTTGTTGGAAAGCTTAGACATGAGGCTACAAGTTCTCTGAAGGAAGGAGAACCCAGTTCTGCCTCTAAGACAATCAAAATTTCTCATCAACGAACCAGACCTACTACCCTATAGGGTCTATCATGACCCTGTCTCGGTTGGTGACCCATAACTGGCGTTTTATAACTCCAAATTGAGCAAGACCAATTTCATTAGTTAGCCAACATTCAAAACTACAACTTCTATGAGGAACCTGATCCTAATTCCTTCATCCTCCTACCCGAAATCTCTCTGAAAGTCAAGAGACGAAACTATCCAGATTCGTCAACCTTTCCATTTACACATAACATATGAAGTTCTTTAATTTAGCAACTCATACTTTTTCCTCAATTCAAGTCTAAGAACTAAAATCTATAAATTAACATCCAGGCATCAATTCAAAATCAACTTGAAATGACTCATAAGAGCAAGTTTAGAATACCTTACTCGGTACGAATCAAAGTTTCCATCCCTCCTTTTCTTTCTAATGACAACCAGCCCTCCTTTCTTCTCTTCTTGTTAATCCCTTTCCCCCCAGTGTTTATTCTACCTATAACCCTTAATCTTGGATGAGTTTTTGAAATTTTGGTGTTTCTCTCTTGATTTGTAAAAATGAATATAAAAACTCCCTCTTTTCTTTTTTTATGTTATTTGTATATCTATTTTTGTTGAGAAGAGGAGTACTTATACTCTATAATTATTCTTATTTGCATTTAGGCCCTATTTGCTTTAAGTGTATTTGTTTTGCCCCCACTTCTTTTTAGTTTAGTTTATTTCCTTTAATTTAATCTAGCCTTGATTTTTTTTATTGGGATTTACAATTTGCCTGGTACAGCTGGCTGGAGGCGTTGGTTGTGGCTAGTTGAAGACGGCGCTGTTGTGGCTGACGATGTGGATGACACTGATGGGAGGAGGAGATGAAGGAAAACATCGGGGGAAAGGGAGGCAAATTTGTTCTGGGGTCATGGGTTTGTGGAGGAAAAGCTGGTTTGTGGGAGAAATCAGAGAGCTAGAGATAGGGGGCTCTCGGGTGCAGGGGGAAGAAGGCTAAAAATCCAAAAAGAGGGGGGCTGCGGCTTCTCTTGTAACTGAAAGGGAGGCTTGCGGTTGAGGGGAGAAGACTAAGGAAAAGCTGGGGGAAGGGCTTGGCCGGGGGGAAAGCTGGAAAAGTGAAGGGGGAAGGAGATAGATAGGGCTGGTGTTCGGTCGGCTGTTATGGTGAAAGAAAATCAAAAGCCTGAGGGGGGGCTGACAACTTCTTTTTTGGTAGAGATGGGTAGTCGGAGGTGGCTTTAGTGAGGTAGAAGAAAGGGTTCTAATTTTTAGGGTTTTTTGTGTTTTTTCAATTGTGCAAAATTTTTAGGGTTTTTTGTATTTATAGGTAAAAATATTGTTAGGTTTCCAAACTTGGTCCCCAACTTCTATTTTTGTAAATTTTGATTTTTTCTTATTTTTTTAGATTTTTCTTATCAACATCACCTCGAATGAGGAAAATCGGTGATTTTTAAAAATAACGCGTTAAAAGTTGAACGCGTTCCTAAGATCTTTGAAAATTTAAATTCTTTTGAGACGATGCTAAAAATGATGAAAATATATTTAAAAAAAAATACTTTTTTGGATTTTCATTGTTTTTCTCTATTTTTGGATTTTTTCTGAAAGTTTATCAAAACATGGGTCAAAAATTAGGTAGCAACACACAATATTGAAAATCCTTAAATTTGGGAATTTAGTGTTTTTGAAAATTTTAGGAGAAATGCTAAATTGTGTTAAATCACTTGTTAGTTGTTATGTATGTGACATGATTAAGGGTTTAATTAGAAAAATAAAAACCCCATTTATGAAAAAAAAAAGGTTGTTAGTGGCCGGCTATACATGAGAAGTTTAGGGGATTTCAAAAATTGATTAATTATATTAATTTTGGGTATGTAAATAATGTTAGAAAAGCATTAAATTTAGCTGGGAATATTGTAAATTGTGTTCTATTGAATTTGGGTCGTTATGGTTAAGTGATAAAAAAAATAAAAGTTAAGGAATTTAACATGAATTGTATATATACTATATGATGATGATTAAGTGTATGCTTGAGCTTGATTTCAATCCTTAAGGGTTGGATTGTGTTGTATTTCATGAAATATATGTGTGTATGTGTTTGTGTGTTGTGGGGCCAAATATGTTGGCAAAGATTTGAGGTAAACGAGGCATAGTTTGGTTAAAATCATGAGTTATTATAATAGATGTGTGTGCATGAAAATAAGGACCGTTACAAAGGCCTAAACATGTGAAAAAAGAGTTGTTGAGACAACATTAACATTTGAAAATATGGGCTATCATGGTAGCCAAATAACAGGAATTTAGAGTTGTCATGATAACTGACACGACCAAAAGATTGATGTCTTCTCCCAAGTGCAGGAGTGTCGAAGTAATAAAATAACCAACAAGGCTGGGATCGAACCACAAGAAGATAACTATATAAATTTTAAAAATATATATATATATATATATATATATATATATATAAAACAATAACAATAACACCACAACAACAACAATAATATTTATATGGAAGGGCACCTCTCTGTCTCATGCTGGAGCCAAGGTTGTCTCATGCTGGAGCCAAGGTTGCTTGGCATTCTCTCTGTTATCCATTACAAGAAGGAGGCCTTGGCATCAAAAGCCTCAAAACCTGGAACAAGCGGTTATTATGAAACATATATGGCACCTTCTGGTAGACGAGGATTCTATGGCACATTCACATCCCTTCCAATCCTTCCTGGTCCTGGCTAAAGATCCTACAGGTTCGGGAAGCATGTAGAGGCTGGTTCCTATCCTGCATTGGCAATGACTTCTCTATGTCTCTTTGGTATGATTATTGGCCACCGGAAGGTAAAAGAATAATTGATATCCTTCCATTGTAGAGGCTTACTTTCACAGGCCTAGCTTGGAATGCACGGGTATTAGACATAATATAGGGAAACCATTGGGTCTCCCCAACTAACTTACTAGAGCTTCAGCTAACATGGAATTCCATCACATTCAATCCTCACCCAACAAAAGAGGATCAATGGGTATGGAACGGACATCATTCAGGCAACTTCTTTATTCATTCTGCATGGGACATGCTTCGATATAAAAGCCCAGCCAACACCATGCATCACCTTCTTTGGTTTAAAGGCCATATTCCTCGCCAATCCTTCATCTTGTGGCTAGCAAGTCTTGAAAGGTTACACTCCATGAATAGATTACATGGAGCAGTAATAAGTTCCACTTGTATCCTTTGTGATCATCAAGAAGAAACGCCTAAGCATTTTTTTTTTGCATGCACTTATACTCGCTCAATTTGGGAGGCTGTGTGTAATAGGGTTAATATGAGTGGGCCATGCAAACCCTGGAAACACCTTCTTCAATGGGCAACATCCTACTACAAGAAGAAGAACGACATTGATCACATGATAGCTCGTCTTCCTCTGTCCACCACTCTTTACTTCTTATGGGATGAAAGGAATAGTCGTGTTTTCACAAACACTACTCAAACATACCAAATTACTGCTGAGGCGATTTTCCAACAGATTCGAACACACATAGCAAACACGACCATGCAAGCACTATCTTAGCACAAACTCTCACCACATGGAACTTCAAAGAAGAATAGGAGGTGATTAAGGTGGGGAACTATTCAACTCCAAGTTGGACAGGTTGGTTGAAGGAATGCGTTGATGGGAGGACGATTATTGCAGAATGATCTTTGGGAGAGAATTAATTACATCACTATTGTTCACGTAGCTGTTTTGCATGTTTTTAACAGAGAAAATTAATTGCATGGCTTCTGTTCACGCAGCGGCCATGCAAAATTTTCTTCTTTTCTTTATTATGTCCTCAGCTAGCAAACAATTATTGATTTTTTTATGCTATGTCGTTTTAGCTAATTTCTGTTGGGGTATGCCCCTTGTAATTATGTAGTGAATATTTGATTTATTTATATATACATCTTAACATTTCCAAAAAAAAGTTATGGGCTGAGAGTTTTAAAGTTGAGGGTTTAAGATTTAAAGTTTAAGATTTAAAGTTTAAGATTCAGGGTTGAGAATTTAGAGTTTAGGATTAGAAATTTAGGGTTTTCATGTTAAGGGATTAGGATTTTGAGTATTTGGGTTTAGGGTGGGGAGGTGAGAGAGCAACTATCACCGGCGACTTATAGGAAGATGACTAGCTGGTCTTGTACTAGCCGCCGTTGACCACCATCTTCTCTGACTAACCCCCCACCTTCATCCCCAACATCTTCTTACTATTTTGACCGAATAGATTCTTGATCCTGCGCCTAGAACCATCCACCATCCCCACTTGGTCCACCTTCACACTGACTAGAATCGCCTCCCATGAATCAAATCCACAAAACACCTCACATCCCACATCTATCCATGTTGAAAACTAAACTCAATGCTCACAAACCCAACCCCGTTGTTGTTCAAACCTCATGGGAAGATAGAGTTAGAGTCTCCGACTCTTGTACTAGATTCACTCTAGAACCACTTCTTAGACAACCAATAGGACATAGCTTTAATATCACAGAAGAAATGCTTATGGAAAATTCTAAACAATGGAATCGCTGCATGATCGGATTTTTCCTAGTGTTTCGAATGCCATTCCATGTCGTTAATTCAATTGCCTCCAGTAGGGCATGGCGTCAATATGGATTAGAGAATGTTATGAAGACTTCTAATTGCTTCATAATATTCAGGACCATAGATGTTTGGAGGAAAGAATATCATCCTTCAACAATGACACCTGTGATTTTAGTTTGATAAAAAATAAAATTTCCACCCTCCTAGTTTGGATCTGACTCCATGGTTTGCCTTTCCCCTTGTGGTCCAAGTAGGTACTAAGCTTGACACTAAGCATGGTTGGCCAACCACTTTCTTGTGATGAACTCACGTATAGCTGCAATAGGCTAGGGTATGCACGGTTATGTGTTGAAGTTGATGTTGCTTGCCTTTTATCTACAACTTTGAGATTGACAGCCCTCTTGACATTGCACCCATTACCGTTACTATTGTTTATGAATGGAAGCCTCCAAGATGTGAAAAATACAGGGTCTTCGGCCACTTATGTCCCACACCACTCATTGTAGAGGACAAAGGTAATCCAATTGCGACCCCTCACTAGCCACAACCATCAAATAACCCCAAAGCCATAGTTTCCACTGGCCCCCCAGCCAGCATCAAGCTGCACCCCAACTCATACAACCAGCAGAACATACACATCTTACTTCCACTCACCCAGCCACATGCCAACCCTTTACTAGTGCCTATCATAGAGCCAACAATTCCAACAGATATGGAGGATTGTGATTCAAGTCAAGACTCAGGTAATGAACTTCTTGGCCTTCAACATCATTATCTTAATGCCTTGCATGTGAATATTTGTCTCAAAAGTAAGATGGATTCTCTACATACTACTAGTGAAACCTCCTCTACTCTACTGATAAGGAGGTTTCAGCTAAGGCTTCTACATCCTCTATCCCTCCAAATGACAACCATGTTAAGTCCCCACCCCCCTCTTCGACTATTATAAGGAAAAAGAAAGGGGCAGGAAAAAGAAGGAGGTCTGGGGCCACTAGTTTTCGTTATTGTTGTTAATTACCTCTTGAATAAATATTCATAGTTGGCAGTTGGAACATCTGGGGTCTCAATGGCCCCCAAAAACAAAACAAAAAGTCCATGCATGGATGCACAAAAACAATTTAAATATATTTGGCCTCTTAGAAACTAAAATTGATGTTGCCCATCTAGCTTCCATTGAAACCAAACTTGCCTCGTCTTACTAGAAATACCATTCCAATATAACATCATCCTCATCCTACCGAATTCTTATTGGATGGAACTCCCAAAAACTAAACCTCAACTGTATACACTTAGCCTCACAATGGTTAACCTATGAAGCCACCCAACTAAGCACCCCCCTCCCCATCATAATCACATTTATATATGGCCATAACACACCAGCTGAAAGACTAGCTCTCTGGAGTTACATAGCATATGAGAGTTCTCTTAATACCTGCATCCCGTGGATTGTAATGGGAGACTTCAATGCCATAATGCAAGCAGGAGATAGATCAGGGGGACATTCATTGGCCACAGAACCAAGATGACTTCGCTACATGCACAAGTCAATCGGAACTAATGCAAGCCCCATATACAGGTCTCAAATACTTATGGCACAATGGCCAACATAGCAGCAACACCATTCAAAAAAAGTTAGACTGCGTATTTGGCAATCCTTGTTTGTTCTCTACTAGGCCTGCCACTTATGCAACATTTCAGCCTTGTAGCATTTCGGACATGATTCTTAGCCTCCACAGCCTCAACCAGTGTAGAAAATGACTCATCAACTTCTTTATGGTTAGACTACTGGCTATCTGAGGGGACGAGACTCATAGACACTTATCCTCTATGAACCCTCACTGCTATAGAGCTGTCTTGGAATGCATGAGTATCAGACATCATCAAGGGAGGGCATTGGGATTTCCCTAGAGACATACCTACACTGCATGCATGCTGAAGCTCCATCTCTTTCTATCCAAAGCCTTGTTCTAAAGACCATTGTGTATGGAAGGGCCATCCATCAGGGAACTTCAGTATAACCTCAGCATGGGAAGTTCTTCTTGACAAAAGGCAAGTAAACAACATGGATCAGCTGTTGTGGTTCAAAGGCCACATTCCACAACAATCTTTCATCCTATGGCTTGCAGGTCTCGGTCGGCTGTGTACTATGGATTATCTTCACTCAGCTGGAATAATAAGAAATGCTGCATACATGTTGTGTGGATTTCACATAGAAACACATGAGCTTTCAATCACCATAATCTCTTCCAAGAGATTATTCGGATCACAACACTATGATACTAGATCTCAATCACCACAAACCAAGGCCCTAGCCCCCTTTAAATTCCTAAATCTATGGGCTGATAGAGAGGACTTTATGGATATCGTCGGGACAATTTGGCAACCCCCAATAAGTGGCAACCCTGTGTATGCCTTCACAACTAAGCTTCTCCCCCTTAAAAATGCTTTCAAGTCTCTTCACAGACACCACACAAGCCACATCTCTTGCAGGGTTATTAAGGCCAAAGCTAGGTGGACCTCAGCACAGACCTCTCTAGATGATCACCCTGGATCAGCTAACCTCATTACAGCAGAACGAAATTAAGCCAGAATTTTCTCTCAATTATGCAAGGAAGAAGAAGCCTACTATAAACAGCGATCTAGGATCCAATGACTGCAACTTGGGGATAGAAATACCAAGTTCTTCCATAGATCCATAATCCATAAACAGACTAGAAATGGAATTCAAGTGCGTGATAAAAAAGAGGTGGGGCAACTGGCGGTTAGATACTTTTAGCTTCTCCTGGCAGCCACTCCTCCTCCACCTAAAGAAGATGTTGCTAGGCTCTATACATCTCCTATTTCTTCCACCACGACTGCCAACCTAATCTTGCCTATTACTAATAAAGAAATAAAGGTGGCCCTATTCTCAATTCCGGATAACAAGGCCCCGGGGCCAGATGGTTTTATGTTATATTTCTTCAAGAAATGCTGGGAGATTATAGGAACAGAATTCACTGATGCAATCAAATTCTTCTTTGATCGAAACACCCTCCCAAGATGTATTAATGCAACTAGAATAGCATTAGTGCCCAAGGTTGAGAACCGGGCTTGCATGGATGACTTTCGGCCCAGCTCTTGCTGCAACGTCATTTATAAATGCATATAAAAGATTTTGACGACCAGATTGAAGACCATCCTGCCAGAAGTGATTAGCTCCTCCCAATATGCTTTTGTCCCAGGTAGGCAGATCTCTGACAATATTTTGCTCACCTAGGAACTTATGCACAATTATCATTTGGATAGTGGCCCAACCATTTACGCCTTGAAGGTTGATCTAAGGAAGGCTTTTGACAAAATTAGCTAGGACTTCATGAATGAAAGCAATAGGCATTCCAGACCGCATGGTAAGATGGATCAAAACTTGCGTATCTTTGGCTTTCTTCTTTGTCAGTCTTAATGGTGAGCTGCATGGTTTTTTTCAATCTAGTAGGGGACTTCATCAGGGTGATCCCTTCTCTTCGTATGTCTTTGTCATCACCATGGAAGGCTTGGGAGGTATGTTGAAGTTAGCCTTTTTGAATCCTTAGTTTAGATTCCATTGGAGGTGCAAGCAGTCTACAGGCTGGGACACACTATCATCTCTTCTTCAAATGCGCCTACTCTGTCGTAGTCTGGGGAGATATTTTAACCAAAGCTCTTACCCCCTGGCCTATTACGCCATTACAGAGTCTACTTCAGTGGGCAACTACAAACCTCAGAAAGAAGGACTTCACTCATTTTCTCTCTCGATTGGTTCTCTAAACAATAGTATATTTTATCTGGTATGAAAGAAACAATAGAATTTTCAAGCAGGCTTACAGAACTTCTCAATGTTGGTGGGAGAAACCACTGGTGGTGGCTTTGAAACATTCAGAGGGGATAAAACACAAAGTTTTATTACAAAAATAGAAGCTAACAAGAATACACAAGCTTTACAATACACACTCTCTCTCTCTCTCTCTATATATATATATATATCTAGTGTTTCTCTATTCTCTCCACACATTTAATAACCTTAACTTAGATGCCTATTTATACACAAATTCAGAACAAGAAAATTCAACCATCATGTGTGAAGGCGGTTGGCGGCCAATGGTGTGAATGCGGCTAGGCGGTGGCAGCTGGCGGCTGGTCGGTGACAGCTGGTGGCCGGTTGGGCGGTGGTTGCCTTCCTTGACCTTCTGGATTGATTGAGTTTATGTTCAACAAATCTCCCCCTTAAACTCAATCGAGGGAAATCATACCAAGCATGATCTTTAATCGGATACATACTTCTCCCTTTAATGCCTTCTCTCTGTTTATAGCCTTTATCCACTAATTTGGCTTTGTATCTTTGTACTTCTCCTTTTGCATTCTTCTTTGTCTTGTAGACCCATTTGACACCTATTGCTTTCTTCTTTTTTGGTGGATAAGTCAGCTTCCAGGTATCTTTCTTTTCAATGGCATGTATTTCTTCATCCATTGCTTTAATCCATTTCTCTTCTGTGATAGCTTCATTGAAGCTTAATGGGTCACTATCTGCATTGAAACAAAATAAAGTTGTATCTTCCATGACTTGAGTGGCATCGTATAACTCTTCAAGATTTCTCATCCTTGGTCCTTTTGATAAGGATGCTGATGGTGGTGTTGTTGATGATGATCCTGGTGTGTTCCTCCTGTTGAATACAGGGAATCTGTGCACCGAACTTTGTGGTTCAGCTGCTGGCACAATCGGTTCTTCTACAAGTACTGTTGGTACTTTTTCATCTTCAAGGATCAAATCAATGTTGATCCATCTGACTGCTTCTTGATCATCATTCCATTTCCAAGATTTATCTTCTTCAAAGATAACATCTCTACTCATAATCACCTTCTTCGTGATGGGATTATATAGCTTGTATCCCATCCTTCTTTCACCGTATCCGACAAAGATGCATTTATCGCTTTTATCATCGAGCTTTGTCCTTCTTGCATCTGGGATCTTTGCATATGCCACACAACCAAAGACTCGTAGATGAGTAACACTTGGTTTGTGACCACTCCATGCTTCTTCTGGAATGACTCCTTGCAAACTTCTGGTTGGGCAGCGATTCAGTAGATACACTGGACATGATACAGCTTTAGCCCAGTATTGCTTGGGCAGCTTCTTTGCTTTGAGTAGACTACTTGCCATGTCAAGAATCGTTCGATTCTTCCTCTCAGCTACATCATTCAGCTGTGGTGTATAGGTTGGTGTTGTCTGATGTCGGATGCCTTGCTATGTACAAAAGGCTTCAAAGTCGTTTGCTGTATATTCTCCACCTTGATCAGATCTCACGGTTCTGATCATATAGCCATTTTGCTTCTCCACAATTGCTTTAAAATCTTTAAAACAATTGAATACTTCTGACTTCTTCTTCAGAAAGTATATCCATGTCTTTCTACTAAAATCATCAATAAAAGTGAGGAAGTACCTATTTTGTCCAGTTGACATAGGCGTTATTGGGTCACACACATCTGTGTGCACTAACTCTAGTGGCCTCTTTGCTCTCCAGTTGACTTCTTTGGCAAAACTGGATCTGTGATGTTTGTTGAGGACACAACTCTCACAAACTTCATCTGGATGATCAATATGAGGCAAACCTTTGACCATCTTCTTGTTTGCTAGCATCTTCAGACTTGTAAAATTCAGATGTCCAAGCCTCATGTGCCAAAGCCATTCTTCATTGTTGGTGATGACGCTCAAACACCTTGCTGCATCATACTGGATGTTCAAAGGAAACATCCTATTCTTGGACATTTTCACATAGGCAATTAATCTCCCATTGTTGTCTCTAATTGTCAGATGACAATTCTTCGAGTAAAGAGTATAGCCTCTCTCCATAAGTTGACCTATGCTGATCAAGTTCTGCTTTATGGCTGGAACATAATAAACATCGGCGATGTGGCTATTATCGCCGTTCTTCAACTTGATTGGGATGTTGCCTTTACCTTTGAATAGAACCTTTGAGGTATCTCCAAAAGTAACTAGACCTTGTTTGGTCTCATCTAGATCACCAAATAACTCTCGGTGGTCGCACATGTGATTGCTGGCTCCAGAATCTAGATACCATATATTTTCCTGTTTCTCACCATGTCCTTGTTGGACAACTAATGCAGCCGCTTCTATGTCATCCTTCTCTGCATAGTTGGCTTGCTCATGTATCTCTAATGGAGCTTTCCCTCGGCATTCAGTGCTATAGTGCCCAAATTGATTGTAACTATAACACTAGATATTTCTCTTGTCACGGTTATTGTAACCACCTCCTCTTCCTCTACGAGTGAATGCTTGTTGTCCTCGGCCTCCTCTGGTGGTGTTTGTGCCACCTCTTCCTCTGAAGCTTGTATTCTAAGAACATCTTCCTTGGAATCTCTGGAATCCCTTTCTGGATTGTTGACTTCCTACTTGAGTGGTATATCCACTTGTTGAAGTCTCCCCTTGCTCATATCTGTCCTTGAGAGACAGCTTTGCTTGTAAGGCATGCTCAATGGCCTTATCTCCATTTCTTTTTACAATCTTCTGCTCATGAGCTTGCAAAGAACTCATAAGCTCATCAACTGTCAACTTGTCCACTTCCTTGGACTCTTCAATGGCGACAACAACAAAATCAAATTTTGGATCTAGGGATCTCAAAATTTTTCTCAGTAATTTGAGAATCTGAGATGGCTTCTCCATTTCTCCTCATCTGATTGACTATCACCATAATTCTTGTGTGATAATCAGAAATAGATTCTGAGGACTTCATCTGCAATAATTCAAATTCACCTCGCAAAGATTGAAGACGAATCTTTTTGATTCTGTCAGCACCTTTGTATTTTTGTTGGAGAGCCTCCCATATATCTTTTGATGTTTTAGCGGAAGCAATGATCTTGAACGTGTCTTCATCAAGACCTCGATAGATGATGGTCTTTGCCTTGTTGTCTTTCTTTCTGTTGACTTTCAGGGCTTGCTTATGTGCCTCTTGTAGAGCATTTTATGCTTCTTTGGACTCTGGTTCCTCAAAACCATGTTGTACAATATCCAAACACTCTTGTGAACCAAGGAATGCCTTCAATCTGATGCACCAACTATCATAGTTGTCTTTGGTCAGCTTCAGGATGAGTGTTTGTGCACTCTGTAGTCATTTTGCTCTTTTAATGACTATATCACCTTCTGGGAGCCGAATTTGGCCGAACGGACATTGTAGATCGATCCGGAATGGTCCAAATAGTAGGGAACCGATCTTACTTTGTAAAAATTGGGTCAGAATATGGGTGAACCGGTCAAAAAACCGATTTTGTATGGCGGACGGTTCGCTAGGAGTTGAACCGGGAATGTTCCGTGGAATATTTGGTCGGCGCGCTGGTGGCTTGTTAGCTCGGCTGGATGGCTCGGCTCGGCTCGGCTCGGGGGGGACGGCTCGGCTTGTGGCTCGGCGCGACTGGATGGCGGCTCGGCTAACGGCTTGGCTTAGGCGGCTCAAATATGGCGCGCGTGGACGCCACTCGTCGTCTACCTCTGGCTCGCGTGGGCAACAGTCATCCGATCTTCAGGCGGCGCGTGTGGCTCACCGCGGGCTCCGATCAGGCTGTTCTTTACACCAGTGAGTTTGTCTTGATGAGCTCTACACTGTGGAATGATCAAAACTTGTTTTTGACAACTTTGAAAATTCGGATATACCCCAAAACACTCCTGTGTTCTGACGAACGGGGCTCTGATACCAATTGTTGGTGGGAGAAACCACTGGTGGTGGCTTTGAAACACTAAGAGGGGATAAAACACAAAGTTTTATTACAAAAACAATAAGCTTACAACAACAAATAACTTGATACACGCCCTCTCTCTCTCTATATCTAGTGTTTCTCTCTTGTCTCCACACATTTAATAACCTTAGCTTAGATGCCTATTTATACACAAATTCAGAACAAGAAAATTCAACCGTCATGTGTGAAGGCGGTTGGCGGCCGATGGTATGAATGCGGCTAGGCGGTGGCAGCTAGTGGCTGGCGGCTGGTCGGTGACAGCTGGTGGCCGGTTGGGCGGTGGTTCCCTTCCTTGACCTTCTAGATTGATTGAGTTTATGTTCAACACTCAAGAGCTAAGGGATGAGGCTTTCGAGGTCATCATAATTTTCTTAATGGACAAGGATCTTAATGAAATTCCGGGCAACCTCAAGAGCATCTGGAACCTCCCAGACATTTGAATTGCCAATTAAGATAAGGGAAGGGCAACACTGTATTGATTAGCAAGCCTCGGTTGCAAGCTTCATTCCTGTTAGAGAGGTTCTTACTCCAAGAGCTAAATTAATTCACTGGTTCTTGTTCATGTAGTGCCTTGCATGGATTTCTCTATTCTCTATGTATTTTTTTGTTTGTTTTGTCTTGCTATGCTGGTAATAAACCAACACTTTATTTCCATTGAATTTCCATTTTATTTGGTTTGTATTTAAATACTTGGGGTATGCCCCTCAAACTTTTTGTACATAATTTTTCTTTTCCTTTTATATACATCCTAACTTTATTAAAAAAAAGAAGAAGTTATGGTTTAAGATTTATGGTTTTTAGATTTTTAGAGTTTGGGGTTTAAAGTTTTATGATTTAGAGTTTAAAATTTAGAAATTATGATTTGGGGAAGGAAAAGAATGAAGGAAACATGGTTGTTGCAGGCGATAGGAAGTTCTTGATTCACCGGCCTGAGATCTGCTCCATCAACCACTGTTTTCAGCTTCTCAACGTTGACACACGTTCACCTTAACCATCTTCAACTTTTAACCAAACAACATTCCACCCAGAAGATTTACCCACCCGTACGCACCATCATTCACCTTTCAACCATACATGCTCCACCTACACCACCCTCCCTTTTTGAATCTGGATTTTGTCTGCCCTTTACAACGTCTAGCATCTACACCACATAGCTCACATTCCCACCATGATGCCTACAAAAACCACCGTGGATTATGAATGGAAGCCCTCTCGTTATGACAAATACAAGGTATTTGGCCACTCTTGCTCTCTAATCTGTTGAATATTAAACTCAATATCCAGAAGGTCAAGGAAGGCAACCACCGCCCAACCGGCCACCAACTGTCACCGACCAGCCGCCAGCCACCAGCTGTCACCATTGGCCGCCAACCGCCTTCACACATGATGGTTGAATTTTCTTGTTCTGAATTTGTGTATAAATAGGCATCTAAGCTAAGGTTATTATAAGTGTGGAGAGTTTAGAGAGAAACACTAGATATAAAGAGAGAAAGGGCGTGTATTAAGTTATTTGTGTTCTTGTGTGCTTCTGTTTTTGTAATAAAACTTTGTGTTTTATCCCCTCTTAGTGTTTCAAAGCCACCACCAGTGGTTTCTCCCACCAACAATTGGTATCAGAGCCCCATTCGTTAGAAAACAGGAGTGTTTTGGGGTATATCTGAATTTTCAAAGTTGTCAAAAACAAGTTTTGATCATTCCACAGTGTAGAGCTCATCAAGACGAACTCACTGGTGCAAAGAACAAGCCGAGCCGCCTAAGCCGAGCCGTACCCCCCAAGCCAAGTCGAGCCATACCCTCCGAGCCGCCAAGCCACTCCGTACCGCGCCGAGCCGAGCCGCTCCGTACGCGCGCTGTTTTCCCAGCCCCCAGCATGCCGACAAAATATTCCACAGAATATTCCCGGTTCAACCCGTACAGAATCGGTTTTTTGACCAGTTCACCTATATTCTGACCCGATTTTTGCAAAGTAAAACCGGTTTCCTACTATTTGCACCATTCTGGATCGATCTACAATGTCAATTTGGTCAAATTCGGCTCCCAGAAGGTGATATAGTCATTCAAATAGCAAAATGACTACAGAAAGTACACAAACACTCATCCCGAAGCTGACCAAAGACAACTATGATAGTTGGTGCATCAGATTGAAGGCATTCCTTGGTTCACAAGAGTGTTTGGATATTGTACAACATGGTTTTGAGGAACCAGTGTCCAAGGAAGCAGAAAATGGTCTACAAGAGGCACATAAGCAAGCCCTAAAAGTCAACAAAAAGAAAGACAACAAAGCAAAGACCATCATCTATCAAGGTCTTGATGAAGACACGTTCGAGATCATTGCTTCCGCTGAAACATCAAAAGATATATGGGAGGCTCTCCAACAAAAATACAAATGTAAGAACCCGACTTTCCAAGCCCAAAACATAGTAATTTTTTTTTTATATATATATATGCATTCAATCCACATGGTGTCGGCAATCAATGGATCTAAATCCTCACATCATCAAAATACAATCCATACAATCAACATTTCATTTCAAAGTGAAACTTACACAAACACGTAATATTAAGGTTGCTTGATTTGAAGTTCATATTAAAAATATATACATAGACATGAGTTTGCAGTCTTATCCTACTAATAGTCATCACAATTTTAAACAAAAAGGATATAATAAAAGTTATACATTCAGTACATTGATCCCTACAAAATACATTGTGATTTAAAATACATCTACATAATTCCTTGCAAAAGTAGGTTCCCGTGTATCGGGTTTCCTAGGCATCTCGTTGGTGTGAAGTCCCTGCAGCGGTACAAACATTTAAGAGAATGCAAATACTTAATAATAATAAGAATGGTAACTAACAGTTTGGCAACCAGGTAAAGCATTAACAATTATAATTTCTTCATGTATTTGTTATAACAACAAGTAGTACATATAGATACATAAGTTTTCGGATGTCATTCGCCAAAACTAGTCTTTCATTTGTGTCAGCCATCCATCCGGATTCCATGATGAAAGTTGCGTCGCTGCCGATCCCAAAATCGGCAACAGAAACTGCATTGCTGCCGATCAAGGAATCGACAGCGAAAACTGTCGCTGCCGATCCAGAATCGGCAGCGGAATCTGCGTCGCTGCCGATTTCTGTATTGGCAGCGGAATATGCGTCGCTGCCGATCCAGAATCGGCAACGCAATCTGCGTCACTGCCGATTTCTGTATCGGCAACAGATTCTGCGTCGCTGCCAATCCAGAATCGGCAGCGCAATCTGCGTCGCTGCCGATTTCTATATCGGCAGCGAAAACTGGGTCGCTGCCGATTTCTGTATCGGCAGTGAATACAGTGTCGCTGCCGATCCAGAATCGGCAGCAGAACTGTGTCGCTGCCGATTTCTGCATCGGCAGCGGAGTCCCTCTTTTATCCCGGCCATCCATCCGTTTGGATGCCATTAGCCGAAGCTAATCAGTCCTTCATCCCGGCCATCCATTCGGTCGCCATTAGCCAAAGCTAATCATTCTTTGTTCCGAAGCTGAAAATGAAGGCAAAGTATACAAGTTGAAGAAAGCTCTCTATGGTTTGAAGCAAGCTCCGCGTGCTTGGAATACCAGAATTGACAGGTATTTTCAAGATAATGGATTTGAAAAATGTCCATATGAGCATGCAATATATGTGAAGAAAGAAGCAGATGGCAACATCTTATTTGCGTGCCTATATGTTGATGATTTGATATTCATCGACAACAATCCTACCATGTTTGAAGAATTTAAACGAAGCATGGTACATGAGTTTGAGATGACAGACATTGGTTTAATGTCACATTTTCTTGGCTTGAAAGTAACGCAGAAAGAAGAAGGGATTTTTGTATCCCAAAGCGGTTACGCCAAAGATATTCTTGAAAGGTTCAAGATGGAAAGCTGCAATCCGGTATCAACTCCAGTTGAGAATGGAGTGGAATTGAGGAAGAGTAAGGTTGGAAATGTTGATCCAACTTACTTCAAAAGCTTAGTAGGAAGCTTAAGGTACTTGAGATGTACCAGACCGGATATATTCTATGGAGTCAGACTCATCAACAAATACATGGAGACACTAGACCAGTCTCACTTGAATGCAGCCAAGAGAATTCTTCGCTACATCAAAGGCATAATGAATGAAGGTATGTTTTATACCTCAAGTAAAGACTTTAATCTTGTAGGCTACTCGGATAGTGATTGGGGTAGAGATTTGGATGAAAGGAAAAGCACAACAAGGTTTGTCTTTTTCATGGGAGACACATCTTTCACATGATCATCCAAGAAGCAATCGATTGTAACATTATCAAGCTGTGAAGCTGAGTATGTTGCTGCCAACTCAGCCGTATGCCATTCAATATGGTTAAGGAATATGCTAAAGTTTTTGGGATTTCCTCAAGAAAATCCTACAGAGATTTTTATTGACAATCGATCAGCAATCGCATTGGCAAAGAATCCAGTGTATCATGAAAGGAGCAAACATATTGATACACGTCATCACTTTATCCGGGAACATGTGAAGAATGAAGAAGTCCAACTGATATCTTGCAACACAAATGATCAAGTTGCAGACATCTTCACAAAGCCTTTGAAGAGAGAAGTATTTATCCGATTAAAGTCCATGCTTGGCATGACATCCCTCAATTGAGTTTAAGGGGGAGATTTGTTGAATATTAAAATCAATATCCAGAAGGTCAAGGAAGGCAACCACCGCCCAACCGGCCACCAATTGTCACCGACCAGCCGCCAGCCACCAGCTGTCACTGCCCAGCCGCAGCCGCCAGCCACATCCACACCATTGGCCGCCAACCGCCTTCACACATGATGGTTGAATTTTCTTGTTCTGAATTTGTGTATAAATAGGCATCTAAGCTAAGGTTATTATAAGTGTGGAGAGTTTAGAGAGAAACACTAGATATAGAGAGAGAGAGGGCGTGTATTAAGTTATTTGTGTTCTTGTGTGCTTCTGTTTTTGTAATAAAACTTTGTGTTTTATCCCCTCTTAGTGTTTCAAAGCCACCACCAGTGGTTTCTCCCACCAACATAATCCCTGCAAAAATCAAGCACCAAGCACAGACGGCTAAACAGGACAAAGGCAAAGGAATAACATATGTTCCAGTTAAGCCAGCTCCCACTCCAGGTGATCTAGCTCAGACAACAACCACACCAACCTTAACCATTACAACCGATCCATCCTCAAATATTGCATCTCCTAACACCACACTTTGTCCCTAACCGCCAACGAACCCTCAAACTTTATATATGATAACCTTAAACACCATCCCCACCACATCTAATGCTACTCAACCTGATCAACACGATCCCCCAGTAGCAGAGGGCTATACTTCTTGTCAAGAGTCAGATAATGCTTTTTCTCACCATGTTCATCCACGTCCCAGTATCATGGAAATTGCACCATGTCAGGAGAGCAAAATGGATTCTCTAGGAACTCATAGTGAACCTTCACACGTAGCTACTAAAGCCACCACGAAGACCTCTTCCACTTTCATTGCTACCTATGATGCATCCCCAACTTTTTCTCAAAAAACGGTCCAGAAAAAGAAAGGGGGAAGGAAGTGAAAAGAGGTTAGGGGCCTCTAATCTTGTTGTTGTTTTCTTACCTTATTTGAATAAATATTTAATATAGGTAGCTGGAACACATGGAGCCTTAATAGCCTTCAAAAACAGAAAAATGTCCATGACTAGACACAAAAGAATAATCTTAACATCTTTGGTTTACTAGAAACCAGGATAGGAGTCGCCAACTTAGCTACAGTTAAAGCTAAACTTGTTGGTGGGAGAAACCACTGGTGGTGGCTTTGAAACACTAAGAGGGGATAAAACACAAAGTTTTATTACAAAAACAATAAGCTTACAACAACAAATAACTTAATACACGCCCTCTCTCTCTCTATATCTAGTGTTTCTCTCTTGTCTCCACACATTTAATAACCTTAGCTTAGATGCCTATTTATACACAAATTCAGAACAAGAAAATTCAACCTTCATGTGTGAAGGCGGTTGGCGGCCGATGGTGTGAATGCGGCTGGCGGCATGCGACTAGGCGGTGGCAGCTGGTGGCTGGCGGTTGGTCGGTGACAGCTGGTGGCCGGTTAGGCGGTGGTTGCCTTCCTTGACCTTCTGGATATTGAGTTTACGTTCAACAAATCTTGCCCCCCTACTGGTATTTTATTTCAAACATCCACGACACTTCCCACTGTTGTATCTTAGTAGGTTGGAACTCACACAAACTTAACCTCAATTATGACAACTCCTCTCCCCAATGGCTTTAGTGTAAGGTCACTGCCCCATCCTTCACTCAACCTCTCAAAATAACCTTCATCTATAACCATAATACACCTTCCAAAAGAACACTTGTCTAGAATCACCTCTGCAATGAAAGTTCTCATTATACTGGTATCCCCTGTATTGTTATGGGGGACTTCAATGCCATCATGCATGCTAATGATCTTATAGGAGGGGACATGCAATGGTATCGACACCAAGATGACTTCAACAACTACATTCGCTAGTCTGAACTCATCCAAATTCCATACATAGGTCCTAGATTTACTTGGCATAATGGCCAACATGGTGCTTATACAATCCAAAAGAAATTGGACTGGATCTTTGGCAACCAATGCCTCTTCTCTACCTGGCCATCAACCCATTCTATTTTCCAGCAGCGACACATCTCTGATCATAGTGCTATGATCTTTGATCTTCACCCTATTAGCTACAAAAGACAGGTTCCTTTCAAATTCCTGAATTTATAGGCCAATTGAGATGATTTCCTGGCCATTGTTAACTCCTTCTGGCAAACTCAAATCACAGGGACTCCGATGTATCAATTCACCACCAAGCTGCGCCTCCTAAAAGTTGAGCTCAAGAAATTCCATAAGCAGCACACCAACCACATTACTAGTAGAGTATCTCAATCTAAGGATGCTTGGAATGTTGCTCAAACCATCCTAGATGCTAATCTAGCTTCATTAGAAGCAAGAGTCAATGAAAGGGCCACCACGAACCACTATATGCAATTATATAAGGATGAGGAATATTTTTTCGACAAAAATCAAGGATACAATGGCTTCAGCTAGGTGACAGGAACACAAATCTTTGATGCACCGATATTTTAGGAATCGAATCCACTAACTGATGGATGAAACAGGTACTCTGATCTAAGACCAACGAAAGATGGGTCAGATGGCAGTTTCATTCTTCTATCAACTCCTATCAGCTCCGCAGCCACACCGCATTATCAAAGCACCATGTCTGCCTCTTCCACAATAACAATGTTTTTTCCCTTAAGTAATGTTGAGATCAAGACAACATTGTTCTCCATTCCAGATAACAAATCCCCAGGACCGAATAGCTACAATGCTTTCTTCTTTAAGAAATGCTGGTCTATTATTGGGGCTGACTTCTTTGCTGCCACTTGGTATTTTTTTACACATAATTTCATGCCTCGTTGTGTCAATGCTACTAGAGTAGCTCTTGTGCCTAAGATTGAAAATCCTTCCTGCATGAATGATTTTTGTCTTATCTCTTGCTTGTTGCAATGTTCTATACAAATACATCTTCAAGATAATTGCATCCAGGTTAAAGAATGCTCTAGTCGAGGTCATTGGGCCTTCACAATCTACCTTCATGCTATGGAGAAATATATCAGATGCAATTATGCTTACTCAGGAACTTATGCATAACACTCATCTTAGCATAAGACTAGCCAAATGTGCCATGAAGATTATGTTGGTGGGAGAAACCACTGGTGGTGGCTTTGAAACACTCAGAGGGGATAAAACACAAAGTTTTATTACAAAAACAAGAAGCTTTACAATAACACAAAAGCTTAATACACACCCTCTCTTTCTCTCTATATATATCTAGTGTTTCTCTCTAAACTCTCCACACAAAATAACATAAGTTGAGCAATCTATTTATACACGAATTCAAAACAAGAAAATTCAACCTTCATGTGAGAAGGCGGCTGGCCGCCAATGGTGTGGATGCGGCTAGCGGCTACGGCTAGGCGGTGGGAGCTGGCGGCTGGCGGTTGGTCGGTGACAGCTGGTGGCCGGTTGGGCGGTGGTTGCCTTCCTTGACCTTCTAGATTGAGTTTAGGTTCAACAAATCTCCCCTTTAAACTCAATCGAGAGATGTCATGGCAAGCAAGAACTTTAATCTGATAAATACTTCCCTCTTCAATGGCTTTTCTCTGTTTGTAGCCTTTAGCCACTAATCTGGCTTTGTATCTTTGCACTTCTCCTTTTGCATTCTTCTTTGTCTTGTAGACCCTTTTAACGCCTATTGTTTTCTGGTGGATAAGTCAGCTTCCAGGTATCATTCTTCTCAATGACATGTATTTCTTCATCCATTGCTTTTATCTATTTCTCTTCTGTGATAGCTTCATTGAAGCTTAGTGGATCACTATCTGCAAAGAAACAAAACAAAGTTGTATCTTCCATGACTTGAGTGGCATCATACAGCTTTTCAAGGTTTCTCATCCTTCTTGGTCCTTCTGATGAGGATGCTGATGGTGGTGTTGTTGATGATGATCCTGGTGTGTTCCTCCTGTTGGATACAAGGAATCTGTGCACCGAACTTTATGGTTCAGCTGTTGGCACAATCGGTTCTTCTACAAGTACTGTTGGTACTTCTTCATCTTCAAGGATCAAATCATTGTTGATCCATCTGACTACTTCTTGATCATCATTCCATTTCCTAGATTTATCTTCTTCAAAGATAACATCTCTACTCATAATCACCTTCTTCGTGATGGGATTATACAGCTTGTATCCCATCCTTCTTTCACCGTATCCGACAAAGATGCATTTCTCGCTTTTATCATCGAGCTTTGTCCTTCTTGCATCTGGGATCTTTACATATGCCACACAACCAAAGACTCGTAGATGAGTAACACTTGGTTTGTGACCACTCCATACTTCTTCTGGAATGACTCCTTGCAAACTTCTGGTTGGGCAGCGATTTAGTAGATACACTGCATATGATACAGCTTCAGCCCAGTATTGCTTGGGCAGCTTCTTTGCTTTGAGCAAACTTCTTGCCATGTCAAGAATCGTTTGATTCTTCCTCTCAGCTACACCATTCAGCTGTGGTGTATAGGCTGGTGTTGTTTGATGTCTGATGCCTTGCTGTGTACAAAAGGCTTCAAAGTCGTTTGCTGTATATTCTCCACCTTGATCAGATCTCATGGTTCTTATCATATAGCCACTTTGCTTCTCCACAATTGCTTTAAAATCTTTAAAACAATTGAATACTTCTGACTTCCTCTTCAGAAAATATATCCACGTCTTTCTGCTAAAATCATCAATAAAATTGAGGAAGTACCTATTTTGTCCAGTTGACTTAGGCGTTATTGGACCACACACATCTGTGTGCACTAACTTTAGTGGCCTCTTTGCTCTCCAGTTGACTTCTTTGGCAAAATTGGATCTGTGATGTTTGCTGAGGACACAACTCTCACAGACTTCATCTGGATGATCAATGTGAGGCAAACCTTTGACCATCTTCTTGCTTGCTAGCATCTTCAGACTCGTGAAGTTCAAATGTCCAAGTCTCATGTGCCAAAACCATTCTTCACTGTTGGTGATGGCGCTCAAACACCTTGCTACATCATACTGGATGTTTAAAGGAAACATCCTATTCTTGGACATTTTCACATAGGCAATTAGTCTCCCATTGTAGTCTCTAATTGTCAGATGACAATTCTTCGAGTAAAGAGTATAACCTCTCCATAAGTTGACCTATGCTGATCAAGTTCTGCTTTATGGCTGGAACATAATAAACATCGGCGATGTGGCTGTTATCGCCGTTCTTCAACTTGATTGGGATGTTGCCTTTACCTTTGAATGGAACCTTTGAGGTATCTCCAAAAGTAACTAGACCTTGTATGGTCTCATCTAGATCACCAAATAAATCTCGGTGGCCGCACATGTGATTGCTGGCTCCAGAATCTAGATACCATATATTCTCCTATTTCTCGTCAAGTCCTTGTTGGACAAGTAATGCAGCTGCTTCTCTGTCATCCTTCTCTGCATAGTTGGCTTGCTCACGTATCTCTAACAGAGCTTTCCTTTGGCATTCAGTGTTATAGTGCCTAAATTGATTGCAACTATAACATTGGATATTCCTCTTGTCACGGTTATTGTAACCACCTCCTCTTCCTCTAGGAGTGAATGCTTGTTGTCCTCGACTTTCTCTGGTGGTGTTTCTACCACCTCTTCCTCTAAAGCCTGTATTCCAAGATCCTTTTCCTTGGAATCGCTGAAATCCTCCTCTGGATTGTTGACTTCCTGCTTGAGTGGTATATCCACTTGTTGAAGTCTCCCCTTGCTCATATCTATCTTTAAGAGACAGCTTTGCTTGTAAGGCATGCTCAATGGCCTTATCTCCATTTCACTTTACAATCTTTTGCTCATGAGCTTGCAAGGAACTCAAAAGTTCATCCACTATCAACTTGTCCACTTCTTTGGACTCTTCAATGGCGACAACAACAAAATCAAATTTTGGATCTAGGGATCTTAAAATTTTCTCAGTAATTCAAGAATCTGTGATGGCTTCTCCATTTCTCCTCATCTGATTGACTATCACCATAATTCTTGTGTGATAATCAGAAATAGATTCTGAGGACTTCATCTGCAATAATTCAAATTCACCTCGCAAAGATTGAAGACGAATCTTTTTGATTCTGTCAGCACCTTTGTATTTTTGTTGAAGAGCCTCCCATATATCTTTTGATGTTTTAGCGGAAGCAATGATCTCGAACGTGTCTTCATCAAGACCTCGATAGATGATGGTCTTTGCCTTGTTGTCTTTCTTTCTGTTGACTTTCAGGGCTTGCTTATGTGCCTCTTGTAGAGCATTTTCTGCTTCTTTGGACTCTGGTTCCTCAAAACCATGTTGTACAATATCCAAACACTCTTGTGAACCAAGGAATGCCTTCAATCTGATGCACCAACTATCATAGTTGTCTTTGGTCAGCTTCGGGATGAGTGTTTGTGCACTTTCTGTAGTCATTTTGCTCTTTTAATGACTATATCACCTTCTGGGAGCCGAATTTGGTCGAACGGACATTGTAGATCGATCCGGAATGGTCCAAATAGTAGGGAACCGATCTTACTTTGTAAAAATTGGGTCAGAATATGGGTGAACCGGTCAAAAAACCGATTCTGTATGGCGGACGGTTCGCTAGGAGTTGAACCGGGAATGTTCCGTGGAATATTTGGTCGGCGCGCTGGTGGCTTGTCAGCTCGGCTGGATGGCTCGGCTCGGCTCGGCCCGGGGGGACGGCTCGGCTTGTGGCTCGGCGCGACTGGATGGCGGCTCGGCTAACGGCTTGGCTTAGGCGGCTCAAATATGGCGCGCGTGGACGTCACTCGTCGTCTACCTCTGGCGCGCGTGGGCAACAGTCATCGGATCTTCAGGCGGCGCGTGTGGCTCACCGCGGGCTCCGATCAGGCTGTTCTTTGCACCAGTGAGTTCGTCTTGATAAGCTCTACACTGTGGAATGATCAAAACTTGTTTTTGACAACTTTGAAAATTCGGATATACCCCAAAACACTCCTGTGTTCTGACGAACGGGGCTCTGATACCAATTGTTGGTGGGAGAAACCACTGGTGGTGGCTTTGAAACACTAAGAGGGGATAAAACACAAAGTTTTATTACAAAAACAATAAGCTTACAACAACAAATAACTTAATACACGCCCTCTCTCTCTCTCTCTCTCTATATCTAGTGTTTCTCTCTTGTCTCCACACATTTAATAACCTTAGCTTAGATGTCTATTTATACACAAATTCAGAACAAGAAAATTCAACCGTCATGTGTGAAGGCGGTTGGCGGCCGATGGTATGAATGCGGCTAGGCGGTGGCAGCTAGTGGCTGGTGGCTGGTCGGTGACAGCTGGTGGCCGGTTGGGCGGTGGTTGCCTTCCTTGACCTTCTAGATTGATTGAGTTTATGTTCAACACTCAAGAGCTAAGGGATGAGGCTTTCGAGGTCATCATAATTTTCTTAATGGACAAGGATCTTAATGAAATTCCGGGCAACCTCAAGAGCATCTGGAACCTCCCAGACATTTGAATTGCCAGTTAAGATAAGGGAAGGGCAACACTGTATTGATTAGCAAGCCTCGGTTGCAAGCTTCATTCCTGTTAGAGAGGTTCTTACTCCAAGAGCTAAATTAATTCACTGGTTCTTGTTCATGTAGTGCCTTGCATGGATTTCTCTATTCTCTATGTATTTTTTTGTTTGTTTTGTCTTGCTATGCTGATAATAAACCAACACTTTATTTCCATTGAATTTCCATTTTATTTGGTTTGTATTTAAATACTTGGGGTATGCCCCTCAAACTTTTTTGTACATAATTTTTCTTTTCCTTTTATATACATCCTAACTTTATTAAAAAAAAGAAGAAGTTATGGTTTAAGATTTATGGTTTTTAGATTTTTAGAGTTTGGGGTTTAAATTTTTACGATTTAGAGTTTAAAATTTAGAAATTATGATTTGGGGAAGGAAAAGAATGAAGGAAACATGGTTGTTGCAGGCGATAGGAAGTTCTTGACTCACCGGCCTGAGATCTGCTCCATCAACCACTGTTTTCAGCTTCTCAACCTTGACACACGTTCACCTTAACCATCTTCAACTTTTAACCAAACAACATTCCACCCAGAAGATTTACCCACCCGTACGCACCATCATTCACCTTTCAACCATACATGCTCCACCTACACCACCCTCCCTTTTTGAATCTGGATTTTGTCTGCCCTTTACAACGTCTAGCATCTACACCACATAGCTCACATTCCCACCATGATGCCTACAAAAACCACTAGCGAAACTTCCCTTATCACCGACCAATCTTTATAGGATGATAGAGTTGGGATATCTGACTCTAGCACCTTATTCACTCTTGACAATCTCCCTCGGCAGCCAGTCGGGCACCGCCTCAAGGTATTAAAGGAAATGCTGCTTGAGAATGCTTAACAATGGAATCGATGCATGGTTCAACATATTAACTTAAGGAAAGCATTTGAGATAGTAAGATAGGAATTCATTCTGGTCGAATTAAAAGCAATTGTCATCCCATAATGCATGATCACCTTGATCAAAATATGCATCTCTACATCCCACTACACCGTTAGTTTGAATGGTGAGCTGCATGGCTTCTTCAATTCCACAAAAGGGATCCGGCAAGGCGATCCTCTCTCCCCATACCTCTTCATGTTAGCAATGGAAGGGCTGAGCGGCATATTGTACCATGCAACGCAGAGCCCTAGATTCAAATATCATTGGCAATGCAAACCCAACTCTATCACTCATCTATGTTTTGCAGATGATCTAATGTTGTTCTGCAATGCTGATCCAGATTCGGTTGGGATCCTAAAATCATGTTTGGACAAGTTTTCTCATCTGTCAAGACTTACCATCAATCAATCCAAAAGCTCCTTATACCTTTTAGGAGTGGACAAGGAGCTTAAGAACAACATTTAGTAGCAACTAAGATTTCAGCAGGGAAGTCTTCCAGTGAAATACATTGGTGTTCCCCTAATATCCACAAGACTCACTCATATGGATTGCCTTTCCCTAGTTAAGAGAATCACTTCAAGAATTCAATTGTGGACATCCGCCTCCTTAACATATGCAGGTCGCTTGCAACTTATCAAATCTATCCTCTTTTCCATCCAAGTCTATCTGTCCACAATGTTTATCCTTCCATGTGCAACCATCCGTAAAATTGAAAGCATTCTTGCTTCTTTTCTTTGGAAGGATGTTTCTCTATCTTCCACAGGATCCAAGATTTCCTGGAGATCTGTTTGCTATATGCTACAAGAAGGAGGGCTTGGCATCAAGAGCCCAAAAACATGGAACAAAGGGACAACTATGAAACACTTATGGAGGATACTTGTGGACACCCAGTCTATATGGGCAACCTGGATACATGCAATTCACCTTCGCTATTGATCATTTTGGCACATCAAGATTCCATCCAATCTGCCATCAATACCCGAAAGGTAAAGGGGGCTTTTGGCAAGATTAATATTGAGGCCCGAGAGTTTTAAGAATCTGTCTAAACTAGATTTTAGTACCCTTATTGATTCAAGATCAGCGTGGCAGAACAACATAAGATCATATGCAAAACAAAGAATGAGTTATTTGGTTGGCTTGCACCGCAATGATATTTGAACGTGTTGTTTTGGATGGACTGTCGAATGATGCGTCCCAAGCCTTCCATTGCCAATACAGACAGGGGATCTCCCTGTTCAATGCCTTTTTGTAGCCTTGAAAAAACCATGCAATTTGCCATTGATGTTAATAGTATAGCGGATCCTAAAATCTAAACTTTAAGATATATATAAATAGTTTTTGTAGGTTTTCTTTTTCTTATAATATTTTTTCTGTCTAGGTATTATACATCCATATCTTCTTGGTAATTCAACATTCTTTTATCACAACAAAATCTATCCATTCCTTTTATTTGTCTGGCTGCTCTCTGTGCTATGCATGTTTTTAATATATATTCTTGTAATATTATTATTCTAGCTCCTAAAGTGCTTGGGAATATTTCTTGGTTTCTAGTTCTCCTATAACAACCCAGCTTTTCAAGCCCAAACAATGGTAATCTTATTTTGTACTTGACACAAAACATGTTGATAATTGGCGAACATGTTCCCTCGCATCATCAAGATACAATCCATACATCAACAACAATAAACATTTCATTTAAAAGTGAATCTTACATAAACATATAATATTATGTTTGCATGATTAGAAGTTCACATTAAAAATTGAGTTTGCATTCTTATCCTACTAATAGTCAACACAAATTTAAATAAAATGATCTAATAATAGTTATACGTTCAATATATTGATTCATACAAAATACATCGTGATTTATAATGCAACTACATGATTCCTTGTAAAAGTAGGTTCCCGTGTATTGAGTTTTCTAGGCACCTCGTTGGTGTGACGTCCATGCTATAGTATAAAACATTTAAGAGAATGCAATTACTTAATAATAATAATGATAATTAAACGGTATTGCAGTTTAATGAAGCATTTACATTATCCCATGTTTGAAGCGTGACATTTATAGTTCCTTCATATACTTGGTTTAAACAACTTGTAGTACGTATAGATGCACCAATTCTTGCAATCAACCATTATCTTAAATCTGGCTATTCTCTTAAGGCATCATTTGCCGAGGTTAACTGTTCACTCACCCCATTCATCCACTTCAGATGACATCAACCAAAGCTAATCAACTATTTATCCCAGTCATCCATTTGGGTGCCATTAGCCAATGCTAATTAATCATTTGTCCCGGTCATCCATTCAGATGCCATTAGCCAAAGCTAATCATTCGTTTGTCTAGGTCATCCATTCGAATGCTATTAGCCGAAACTAATCAACCATTTGTCAACGTTTAAGCATTTGGCAAATTGATATTTGTTCTAACACAATACAGTAACATTCATGATAAAGTATTTCATTACTCAACGTATGAAAAAGGAAGGTGAAAGTCACCTATCTGCTCCACCTGTGGGTTGTTCTTGTCTTGACGGTGGTTCGATCCTGACTGCACCACCTAAGACATCAATGGTCACAAATCAGTACATTTGTATCTTTGAATCACATTTGTTTACATGTTTATATGTTTACATTCAAGTGTTCCACATTTTACACCATCATGCCATGAAATTGCTACTAGCGTTTAAGTCATTTTTGCTACAAATTGGTAGCGAAAACTGGTTCGCTACATGTTGCGCAAATCGGCAGCGAAAACTACTTCGCTGCAAACAACTCAATTTCAACAATGAGTCCCAAATTCACTGCAAACAATACAACTTTGGCAGCGAATCATAATTTTGCAGTAGAATACACAATTCAGCAGCGAATACTGATTCGTTACAGGAAACTCAGTTTCGGCAACGAATACTGATTCACTGCAGCCAACTCAGTTTCAGCAGCGAATCACACATTCGCTGCAAAACAAACAATTTAGCAGCGAATTCAAATTCACTACAGACAACTCAACTTCGATAGCGAATCATAAATTCGCTGTAGACAACTCAACTTTGGCAGCAAATCCCAAATTTGCTGCAAAACAAACATTTCGCTGTAGCCAACTCAGTTTCAACAGCAAATCACAGATTCACAACAGACAACTCAACTTCGGTAAAGAATCACAAATTCATCGTCGAACATGCAATTCGGTAGTGAATGCTAATTCCTTGCAGACAACTAAGTTTTGACAATGAATCACAAATTCGCTACATACAACTCAACTTTGGCAGGGAATTCCAAATTCGCTACGGAAAATACGATTCGACAGCTAATCACAAATTTGCTGCAAAGCACACAATTCGAAAGCGAATGTTAATTCACTGCGAACAACTCAATTTGGGAAGTGAATCACAAATTCGCAGCAGACAACTCAACTTTGGCAGCAAATCACCTATTAGATGCAGAACATGCCATTTGATAGCGAATGCTAATTCGCTATAGACGACACCATTTCGGTAGCGAATCAAAGATTCACTGCGGACAACTCAACTTCAGCAACGAATCACAAATTCACTGCAGAACACACAATTCAGTAATGAATCACAAATTCGCTACAGAGCACATGATTATATAGCAAATGCTTATTCGCTGCAAGCAACTCAGTTTTCGCAACGAGTCATAAATTCACTGCAGATAACTCAAGTTTGGCAGCGAATCACATATTAGCTGCAGAACACGCCATTCGATAGTGAATGCTAATTCCCTGCAGACGACATAGTTACGGCAGTGAATCACAGATTCGCTGCAGACAACTCAACTTCGGAAGCAAATCACAAATTCGCAACAGAACACACGATTCGACAGGGAATGCTAATTTGTTGCAGACAACTCAGTTTCGGCAGCGAATCACAAATTTGCTGCAGACAACTTCATTTCGACAGTGAATCACAAATTCGCTACAGAACACACAATTCAACAGCGAATGTTTATTCGCTGTAGACAACATAGTTTCGGCAGAGAATCACAGATTCGCTGCAGACAACTCAGCTTTAGCAGCGAATCACAAATTCGTTGTAGAACACTCAATTTGGCAGCAACTACTAATTCGCTGCAGGCAACTCAGTTGCAACAGCCAGTCATAAATTTGTTGTAGATAACTCAACTTTGGTTGTGAATCACAAATTCGCTGCTTAACATACGATTCGGTAGTGAATCACAAATTTGTTGCAGAACACATGATTTGACAGAAAAATTCTAATTTGCTGCAGGCAACTCAGTTTCGGCAGCGAATCACAAATTCACTGCAGCCAACTTAGTTTCGGTAGTGAATAACAAATTCGTTGTAAAACACACAATTTGGCATTCGCTACAGACAAATGAGTTTCAGTAGTGAATCACAAGTTCGCTGCAGAACACATGATTCGGTAGCAAATGCTAATTCACTACAAGTAACTCAGTTTCGACAGTGAATCACAAATTGACTACAGACAACTCAACTTTAGCAACGAATCACAAATTCATTGCAGAACACACAATTCGACAGCGAATGCTAATTCGATGCAGACAACTCAATTTCGGAAGCAAATCACAAATTCATTGCAAAACACACAATTCAGCAGCGAATCACAAATTCACTGCAGGTAACTCAGTTGCGGTAGCGAATCACAAATTCGCTATGAGTAGCTCAACTTCAGCAACGAATCACAAATTTGCTATAGGACATGCCATTAGGCAATGAATGCTAATTCACTGTAGATGACACAATTTCGACAACAAATCACAATTTCGCTACAAAACACACAATCATTCGCTGCAAAAGACACAGTTTCGACAACGAATCACAGATTTGTTACAAAACACACATTTCGGCATGAACACACACATACACATGTTGTAACAACCCCAACACATAAACTGTGTCTTTCAACAAATTCTAGCAAAACACACACATCGAAACCATCAATTCTAGCATATAATCTTTCAACAAATTCCAGCAGAATACACACATGCATATTGGCTAACCCCATAGTTAAGACCGACCCTCTACCATGATTTGTTCTTTCCATTTTTTTCATTTTTCTTTGTTAGATGTTTTGGGAATTAGCCTCATTTCGTTTTTGTTTCCTTGTCCTCTTTGTTAATTTCAGCTTCCTTCACAGCTAGCTTAGGTCTTAGGATAATTTTCTTAGGGTCTTCTTCATCATTCTGATTTTGGGTCTTAAGGACAAAAGGAAGGGAGTTTCATGACCCATACCTTTCGAATCTAAGTTTGGGGAAGGTTTGACAGTATTCTTTCTCCTCTTCTGCTAGTTCTCCTCCTTCTGCCACTTATGTTTTGTGGCCCCCTTGTCCTTTCCCTCTAGCTAGCTATGCAATCTTCTCTTAAGGTCTCAAATCTCCCTCACACGTTCATAAGGTACTCTCTGTTGGTTTGGTTTAGGTTTTTGTTGGGAAGGAGGAAGGGAAGAGAAACATGCAACTGGACATGCAGCTGTTGTAAACAACTTTGGGAAAAGGAAGGGTCAACTTCTCTCTCCTCCTCGTATTTATACTCCTTATTCAATGAGGTGGGGTGTTTGGGGTTGGTTTAGATGTGTTCTTATCCTTGTTTTGGTCTCTCCAAAACTGGTTTTACCCCTCCCTCTTAGCTCCTTAAGACAGTCCAATTTGTTTCCCAAACTTTTAATAAAACTGCATTGTTGTCGATTCAAGAAATCGGCAACAAAAATTGTGTCGCTGCCGATTCAGAAATCGGCATTGAAAACTGCATCGCTGCCATTTCTAAATTGGCAGCGACGGTGAAGTCAACATATATATATATATATATATATATATATATATATATATATATATATTATTTTGGGTGTTTACATCTCCATTCTTCTTTCAAAATATTTCCTACATTAATATGTAATTTGTTGTAAAACATTTCTCTATATTGTGGTTTTATTACTTCATCTATTCTATAATAATATTTATGGTATTCACAAATGTAAGGTTCTACATAGCTCATGTCACATATTACTATATTTTCCAAATTCCATTTGGCTTTATCTCGTTGGTGTTGCCAACTTTGTGGAGTGTGTAATAATGTATCAAGTCTTGGAAATTTTTTATATATTGTATTAGTCATAAATTGTAAAATTTCTCTTCCATTTGTAGCTCTTCCCCACATATTTCTTATTTGTTCATCTGTTAGGTTTTCTAACCAATCACTCACACTTCCTGATACTTGATGCTTTATATATGCTAATGTATTTTCTGTACTTCTCATTAATGTTTTTGTAGTTTGCACATTTAGACTTGTTAAAGAACCAATATACCAGCCAACCAGATTCATGAGTAGTGAGGGTGGCATCACACTTCCAAATAGTAGTAATAGGATTATTTAGAGCCCTAAATCCAGGGCTTTAACTAGAAACATAACCCACAGCACACAAATTCCATACATCAAAATTATGGTGAATATTCTCAAACTAGATGGAACATGTTTTAGTTAGATGATTAAGAGAGAAATGTTTGAGCTTGGTATAAGATTCACTGTTTCTATTTGAAGAAAATAGATCTTGCCATTTTCTGCTACCTGAAGGGGGAGATAAAGATTTACTTGTTGTGGTAGTAATGTCTAGGTTTCGACCATCAGTACAAGAAGGAGACACATGTTCAACAGAAAGCGGAGAGGGGGATTTTAGGGATCCCTCACATTCTTCCTTCGAGAAAGTGAAATCCAATTGTTCCTCCTCAAGACCCTCCTTATCAAAGCAGTTTTCAACCAAGACCACTTCCATATACTTAGATCCAGAAGCAACCATCATCTTGTGATCAAGGTGGGGATTTTTGGGATTCACACCACTTGTAGGGGATGACGGTATGGGGGAGGATCTGATTTTGATTCATGAAGAACAACACCTAATTGAGAACCATGAACAACTTTGAGGGCAAAGACCACCAAACCATCATGATCATCGGGATCTTAAACATGAGCATGCATGTGGTCTTGTCTATGTGGTACTGTAGCAATAGCTTTTCTTTTGTTTCTGACCATTTGAAAATAAGCACGTGCGGGAAAAAAAGAAAGAGGGGGGAATGGGTGAGATATTGAAAAATAGGATTCCTAGAGAGCATCTCTCTCAACTCTAAAGGACTAAAGTTCTTTCTTGATGTAATAAAGAAGATGTGCTTGCTGGGAGAGCAATGTGTGAGAGTCTTTGTTCAGTCGAGAGAGAATGATGTGAGATTCTACTGCTGAGCTCCATGAGATCCTTTCCTCATGCCTCCCATGGCTAGTCTAAAATCGGCGCCTCTGTTCAAACAAACAGTGAGTGTGCAATGTGTCTCTTTTGAAACCCTAACGGGTGTACGACTTAAAGCTTCCGAAGATGGGGATTTTGCTGGAAAATTTATGGCTCCTCCCTCTGACGAGTTAGATGACCCAACACACTTGCTGGGGTTGATCTATCCCGTTGAATATTGTCTTGGAGATGGCTAATTTGATGGGTTTCCTCCTCGTTCAGGTACTGTTCAGACATATGCTCTTCTTATATTTGGAAATGGTAGGCCAACTCCTGCCTCTCCCACTTCATAATATATACCTAGCTTGATTTTTAGGGGGTTTCATCACCCTTTGCAACATTATAGGGTGCTTTCCTCATGAACTGTCATGTATCCAACCTTCTTGTCGGTTTACTACTCTGTCTTTATCTATGTTAGCATTTGTTGTTGCTGCTTTATGTCCTGTGCATTTGCTGTCAATGATGTCTATCAACTAGAGCAAAGGGCATGCTTAGTTGGTCTGCAATCTTTTAGTGGTGTGAACCCTATGCTGAGATGTTGGGTCTAGTTCCCTCATCCTCCCGTTCGTGCTGATTATAATTGGTTGAGTCTGCTTTGCTTGCCATCTCTGTGTATAATGCTTGTTAATGGCCATCTGGTCAACTAACACATAACATACGTTGCTGGATTAGTTGGTTTATTTGATTTGGCTGCTCTGCTTTTGTGTTGGGTGGTCTATGGTTTGTTTTCTACTCAAGCTGTAGTTTGTTGAGCTTCTTCAGACTCACTTGTTGGGATTCCTTGCTTCCTTGCTTATGTGGTTATTTTGCCTCCATCTTTACTGCTGTGCATTGTTGCAATTGGTTGCCTTGGGACTGCTAGCTTTGCTACTCTGCTGCTTTTCTTGTCGGTTCTATTTGGTCGTGTGCTTTGTGTGGTCTGTTGTTTGATGCTAGGGTTCTCTTGGCTCTAATGGTTGGCTTTTGCACACGACCTTGAATCCCCTTGTGGGTGTTGATGCTACTATATGCAGTTTATATGATGTGCTTCTTGTAGTTGTAGCTGGGTTTGCTATTGCTAAAGCAGTGGTGTTGCTACTATATGCAGCCTAGAGTCTTTCCTCCCTGCATGTTTCTATGGATGTGTAAGTTGCAGCTGCCGATTAGCTTGCTACTTTACTACATTGCAGGAGTGACTTAGGTGCTGATCTTCCTTGTTGGGTGGAAGTTGCTTGCTCAGTTCTTACCTGCTTTCTATGTGAGATGCTTGTTGATGTGTGGGATGACATTTCTTACGGCTTTTGCTGCTATGGTCTTGGTTTGTTGGTCTTCCCTATGGGTGGAGGCTGCTCCAGTGCTGTAGGTGTGAATTTGGTAATTGATGGAGTCATGCTCCAATGGATGCTGTTGCGAGGCCTTTTTGGGTGAGGCTCTCTCCCCAAATGCTTACCCCCTCTCTACCTGTGTTTGCAGGTTGGGTCGCTAGATGCTACTAGCATGATGTAAAGGATTTCTTTTCCTACTGCGGGGCATTGTTTAGGGTTTGTTTGGGTGAGGTTCTCTCCCATAGTCTATACTCTATGCCTCTGGTTTCATTTTGGTTCTTCTACAGGTTTGATTCGGCTGGCCTCTCTCGATAGTTGCTATGGATCCCAACAGTTGGGTGAGGCTCTCTCCCCTCATGATTGGGCTACTGATGTAGTGTTCTCTGTTGCCGCTCTGCTATCTCAGTGGAGAGTGTTGGATGGAGTCTGTCCTAGTAACGCACTAGCCATGTTGTGGTGTAGGGTTGGTCTACTTGTGATGATGTGTGGATAGTTTGCCATGATTACCTGGTACAAGGATCCATTTGGGTGAGACTCTCTCCCCAATTTTCTGGTCCCCATGCATGTTTGTTGTACTGGTGCAGCTGTTATGCTTTTATGGATACCTGGTTTATTGATGCAGTGGTTTGCCCCTCTCCTCAGCTATTGCTATCCTTCTCTTGATTTCGGTGTAATAACGGCTTGCTGGGTTACATTTTGTAACTTTTGTTTCTTCATGGCTGATTATTGATTGCTATATGGTCATGATCTTTTGGTTTGTTGTTGTCTCCATTGTTAGCTGCTGGGGTTTAATTTTTAGGCTTTTGGTGACTGCTTGTAGATTGTTACTTGCTAGTTTTTTTTTTAAGAGCCTATTCCCTATTGGGAGCCTATTCCCTTTGATTTTAGGCTATACAAGGGAGTCTGTTCCCTTTGCAATTTGGGGGATGGTTTAGCGATTCTAATGCTGGTGCTCCTACCGATGAACTTGTGGTCCCTCTCTTCTTTGTAGACGAATTAGATGGAAGTTTGAATTATTTCCCTCGACCTTTTTTTTGTCATGGATTTGCTCTTTGTTTGGCTCGATGGGGTTTCTGGTTCTTTTGCTGTTCATCTTCAACCTTCTCCTACCACCATCGGCAGTGTCGATTTCTCTGCTGACACTGTTGGTGCTAGGTTGTTGCGATGTCGCGGTCGCATAAATTAATTACCCTAGCTTAAAACACAACACACAAGATAGTATAGAGCAAGCGAGGGGTCGATCCCATGAGAAAGATTCAAGTCAAATTTTTATGCTAGATGATACGCAATTTGGGAGGGGGGGTTGGATGTTATCTAGGCTAAAGCAAAAGAGAATAGAAAACTATCAAACAAAATTTAATAAAATCAGAAAATTATCAAGAGAACAAACCTTGGTTGCAAGCACACATCCACCTATAGAAATCAGAACTGATTCTTGAAATGAAATTCCAGTTTATATTTTGAATTTTTATTTTTTCTTAATGTTGGTTAATTAACGGATCCGCTGTATAACTAACCCTAACTAATAAATAATCACAGTGTCCACACTAATGATTTAATCCAATGGCAGCCTTAAGATCTAGATAAATTCATTAATCTTAACAACTAAGTTGTCTGCTTATGTTGCTTTGATCGAATGTTCTACCTAAGATTAATAACGTAGATCGGCTACAATTATTAAACTCAGTTGCTTCACAAGTTCATATACCACAACTCCGGTTTTGATATCAAACTTAGCAATAAATTGTCTACAATAATAACTTAGAGTCCGCTCTAGCAATTAAAATAAACAATCATAGGAAAAATAAGCATAGGAGAATAAACATATTCATCATATAAATTGAAAATAAAAGGTAAAATAGATCTCACAGTTCTTTAAATCCGAAGGTTTCCGTGTCCTTGCAACCAAGAAAATGAGTTTAGCCTTGCATGTTTGTTGAACAACTAATCAAAAAGATGGAAGAATGCATGATTTAGGGTTTCTTAGAGTAGGGGGGCGTTTTTCTCCTCTTGGGTGGCTGCCCCCCTTCTCTTCCCTCATTCTTTTTATATGCTAGGAAACCCTAATCTCTATTTTACAAAATAGTCCTCCCTTAAGTAGACAATTTACATTTAAGTAGTTCAATAACTATTTTCCTAAAAAAGGAGAAATAGCTTTGCATGAAATCTTCAAGCTTTGACTTAGAGGAGCTACATTGCTGAAATAAAAACTTGGATATCGGTTTAGATGCTTCGGAAAGTAATTTGGACTCGTTTCTTCACGAAACCTGTTTGTTGGCAGAATTCAGTTGTCATCTTTGAAAAATCATATCTCTCTCATATGACATCTTATTTGTCTGAAATTTGGAGCGTTTATAGGTCTTTGAGTCAGGAATCCAAAACAATTGAGTTTGCATAATTGGACTTCTGTAGCTCCAGATATTCAAGTCGGAATGACTGAAGGTCAACATTGGCAGATTGCGAGATTTTGACTTTGAAAGCTGCGATTTCCATGCTCTTCCTTATTTTATTGTCTTGCCTTAGATTTCCAGAAAGGTATGGATGTTAGCTTTTTAATGCCACTAGAATCACTTCATTTCAACCTTTAGAGCTCACGCTCTGCACAAAACATCGACTGAACGTCAAATCTGCCAATTACCTTCAATTTACTCCTTTTTGCATCTTTCATCTAAAAGTGCCTTCAAAACATAAAACAAAGAATATCAAGGCATTTTATATATAAAACATAGGCAAAACACTAGTTAAATGTGGGTGAAACTATCGAATAATATAGTTGCATCATAGGTTCTTTGAAGGTTTTGATGCCTGGGTTGATGCTATCAATGCTTCTGGCCATGGTAGGGTTTCTCCTACTTACTCTGGTGCTATAGTTGTGCTATTTTGTTGACTTTACATCTTCTATAAATGTCCCGCTCCTCCTCTTAGCTGTGTTTGGATGGCTGGGTGGTTTGTTCTACTGATTTGGATGTTGCTCCATTCATTGGGTTTGTTAGTTTTTGCCTAATATGTTGTGCTTTTCGAAGCTGGCTAGATTTATAGGTTGCTAGAGTTTTCTTCTCTGGCTATTGCTTCTAGCTTGATGCCAAGATTAGTATAAGTTGGTTTGCTAGAGTTGCTTTGTTCTTCTCTGGCTTGTTGTTTCTAGCTTAATGCTAGGATTGGTTTATGTTCTAGTAAGGTTTTCTTATTAGGGTTGCCTCTGGGTTTTCCCTATTGGGTCTGTATCTATCCTTCATTCCTGCTGTGTTGAAGTGGTTGGTGATGTATTGTGGCTACACCTTGGTCTGTGATTGATGTCCCTGCTCCTCAAGGGTCTCTCCTCCTTTGTATGTCTATTAGGTGTGCAGGATACAGCTACCGTCTGCTTACTACTTCCTATATTGCAAGAGTGACTTGGTTTTGCTGGCTCATCTCTGTTGCTTATTGTTGGAATGGTCTTGGTTTGATGGTCTTCACTGTGGATGGATGCTGCTTATCTAGAGGCTGTTGCAAGTACCTGCTGGATACTGGTTGGGTAGTTTATGGAGTAGGCTGCTGTACTGGTGGTGTTGCTCCCCCTTAGTGCAGGCTGCTTGGTCAGGGCTAGTCTCGGTGCCTTCCCTCTTGCATGGGAGCTGGTTGTGTTTCTTCTTGTTGTATATATTGTCCTCAGTGTTGCTGCCTTGGTGCATTTTGTTTGCTATCTTGCTGTTTATTTGGTGTTGTTGGCTTGTATGCTTGGAGATAAACTGTTGCATGTGTCTGTTGGTTGTTGGTTGGGTAGTTTGGCTACTTTGTCGTGCTGTATGTAAGGTTTTGTCGTTGCCCGCAGCGCTAGATGATGTCTAGGCTATGCTTTGTTCTGATGCATGTTTGCTAATTTTATTTAGCTTACTAGACTGTTATATTTTTCAGGGAGCTTGTTCCCTTCTTTATTTAAAGGAGTATGTTCCCTTTCACTTGTTTGTATGTGCCTGTACATATGACTTGTTGGTTTCCAGCTCTGCTTATTAAAAGTGGATTTTAGGAAACCTTTTGACTCTGTACAATGGGATTTCCTAGAAAATCTTCTTCGACAACTTGGGTTTCTAGACCGATTTGTTTCCCTTCTCATGTAGTGTGTATCCACTGCTTCTTACTCCGTTGCTGTGAATGGCGATCTTCATGGTTTCTTCCCAAGTCAAAGTGGAGTTTGACAAAGGGACCCCCTATCTCTTTATTTGTTGTATTGAATATTTTTCTAGGATGCTAATGTTGGCCTTTCAACAAGTTGATTTTCGGCTTCATCCCAAATGTGAGTTCCAAGGTCTTGCACATCTTGCTTTTGCAGATGATATACTCCTTCTCTCACATGGTGATTCTTCTTCAGTTAGATGCCTCCTTCAACAACTCCTTTTTTGTTAGACTTCAAGGCTGATAATAAATCCACATAAATCTTTTATCTTCTTTGGGGGTGTTAGTGATGCTCACAGGCAATCCATCCTTTATGAATCGGGCTTCAGGGCAGTGCTTTTCCCCTTCACTCATTTAGGGGTTCGCTTGAGTCCCCATTGGCTGCTAGCTAGCCAGTTTGCACCTCTTTTAAATGCTTTGGACTTGACAGTTCAAGGCTGGATTGGCAAGTATCTCACATATGTTGGATGTTTTGAGCTTCTTAGATCAATTCTTTTTGGCAAGGTTCACTTTTGGCTGAATATCTTTCCCATGCCTAATGTTGTAATTACCAAAATCATCAGCATCTACAGGAACTTTTTATGGATAGGGGACATCAAGAGAAATGGCTCTGCATTAGTTACATGGAAATCTGTCTGCCTGCCTAAAGTGGAAAGAGGTCTTGGTTTTTTTTTTTTAGAGTGCATAACAGAAGCTTCTTTGCCAAATAACTTTGGAACCTTCATCTTAAAACGGATTACGCTTGGATTCGTTGGATGCACCACTTTTATTTGAGCAGTGATGATATTTGGACTGCCCAAATCAATCAACATTCTTCTTCGTTATGGAAATCCATCCTTTTTGTCCAGGATCTTCTCTCTCACTGTAGTGGAAGTCCAAGGGAAAGCATCCTATTGATGACTAGTTGGTCTACAAGTGTAGGTCCCTTTTTAGCCATGCCTATCAATTCTTTAGACCAGTGGGTTCAACTATCTCATGGCATAGAGTGGTTTGGGAGTAGTGGTCTTTGCCTAAGTATAGTTTCATTCTATGGTTGGCTATTTTGGGCAAACTCCGTACTTGAGATTGTATGTGATTCATCCCTATTGATTCCACCTGTGTGTTTTGTAGGCAGGAGGGAGAATCTCACAGTCATTTATTCATTCTGTGTGGTTGGCCCTATTAGATGTGGACTATGATCAAACCCTAGTTACAGATGACCAGGAGCATGAATATCTTATCTAGTGCTCTTCATTGGCTGCATCCCAAGAAGAGAAACATGGCAGCACAAATGAGGAGAGTTTCACTGGGCATAATGGTTTATTTAATCTGGGAGGAGCGAAACAGAAGGGTTTTCGATGGAAAATCCAGATATGTTAACACAGTCTTCAGAAGATTCCAAGTTTTGTTTTACATCATCTTCCACTTCTATGAGAGGGACCACTCTCTCTTAGAGGTTGTCCAATGGTCTGTGGAGGGTTTTTCATATTTCCCACCTGCTGGACCAGACTTCGTTTATGTGGTTTGAGGATTCTAGTTCATGTTGTTCTCCCTTTCTGTTTTTTGAAATCAGTGTGGCATACATGTATGTCCCAAGCATATTGACTTACATAATGTTTTTTGCTAATGGGCTTACCTACATTTGTACTCGGATGGATTATGGTTTCTAGCTTATGGTTTCTTGATGGCACTATTTCTTTTGTATTAATGGAGTTAGGCATCTTTTCTTCGATGGTTTGTTGAAGGCTTTTGTTTCTCTTGGTTATCCTTGGCACCTGTAGTCTTTGGGTTCCTAAAATAACTAATGGTTTGTTTCCATTGTATTTTTCCTTTGTGCTTGTTGGGAGCCTGTTCCCACTGGCTTGCTTTGTACAGGTGTATCTTTGGCTTGTTGGTATTCCAGCTCGTCTAAATTTTGATCTATAAAATTCTAACATTTGATAAAAAGAAAAAATAAAAAAGAAAGGTCTTTGTCCAAGAAAGAGCTCTCAGTCGTGAGTTAGGAGATCGACGCTCTCGGTTGTAGTGAGAGAAGTTGTCACTGTGCTTGCATTGTGCTCTCAGTTCCCTCTCATTGTGCACCGTCTTCTTCCCCTATCCCACTGCTCATTGTTGCTTTCTCTTTGGTTCATTATGAAGAAGTCAAAGAACAAATCTTTGCGTTTTAAGTCTGCCCAAGGCGATTTCAGCCTTCAAGCTCTTTGTCGTGGGTCTGCCTTGTGAGTATCTAGGGCTTTCTCTAGAAGTTCTTCCCCTGTCCAACAAAACTCCATGCCCTCCTCTCCAACTCCTTCTCCACCCATAGTGAAGGCGGTTCTCACCGATTTTGCTAGCCATTCGCATGGTGTTAGGGTTTCTTCAACTTGCAGGAACAAACCCATGCAAAGGAATAGTTCTCCACACTCTTTTTCTGCTCATGATGGCGACTATTCCTCTAGCAGTTCTAGACTCACCCTGTAAACACCCAAAAGAATATATATATATATAGAGAGAGAGAGAGCGAGAGATGATCACGCAGTTTTCGCTGCCGATTCTGGATCGGTAGTGACGCAGCCTTCGCTATCGATACAGAAATCGACAGCGACACAGTTTTTCGTTGCTGATTTCTTGATTGGCAGGGATGCAGTTTCTGTTGTCGATTTCTGGATCGGCAGTGACACAATTTTCTTTGCCGAGGCAGAAATCGGCAGCGATGCAGTTTTCGCTGCCGATTTCTCGATCGACCGCGACGCAGAGCTGGGAGGGAGGGGTAAAACTGGTTTTAGATAGACCAAAACACGGATAAGAACACATCTAAAACAACCCCCAAATAACCCATTTCATTTGATGGAGAGTATAAATACAAGGAGGGGAGAGAGAATGATCCATCTTCTTCCCAAACCAGTAGCTGCATGTCGTTCTTCCCTTCCTCTTTCACAAGAGAAACTTAAATCAAACCAGTAGAGAATGCTTTGTGAACTTGTGAGGGAAAGATGAGACCTTGAGAGAAGAGTGGACAATTGCCTAGAGGAGAGGAAAAAGAGGGCTGGAAAACGTGAGAGGAGGAAGAAGGAGGAGAACCAGCAGGAGAAGAGAAAAGAATAGTGTCTAACCTTCCTCAAACTTAGTTAAATTCAGAAGGTATGGGTCATGAAACTCCCTTCCTCTTCCCCTTAAGACTAGAAACAGAAATGAAGAAGAAAACCCTAAGAAAAATTGATCTAAGACCTAAGCCAGCTGTGAAGGAAACTGAAATTAACTAGGAGAACAAGGAAACAGGAGTGGAATGAAGCCAATTTCAGAACATCTAACAAAGAAAAATAAATAAAATGGAAATAACAAATCATGGTAGAGGGCTGGCTTTAACTATGGGGTGGGCTAACATGCATGTGTGTGTTATGCTGGGGTTTTGTTATGTTGTAATTAATGTGTTCTGCTGGGTTTTTGTTGAAAGATTACATGGTGTAATAAATGTGTTCTGCTGGGGTTTTGTTATGCTGTAATTAATGTGTTCTGCTGGGGTTTTGTTATGCTGTAATTGATGTGTTCTGCTGGAATTTATTGAAAGATTATATGCTGTAATTGATGGTTTTCCATGTGTGTGTTCTGCTGGAATTTTGTTGAAGGATTATGTGCTGAAATTGATGGTTTCGATGTGTGTGTTCTGCTGGAACTTAGTGATGGTGTATATACTTGGGTTGTAACAGCATGTGTGGTGTGAAACCCTAGAAAATTTATGATTTAAATATGCGGATGTATAACCTGCCATGTAAACGTAAGACTGAAAGTGATATATAATGGAGGGGATGACCTCCATAAAATGAATTTTGTTTTAGAATTCATAAAGACAAAGAAACTGGTAACGTGTTTTGATAAATAAAATAATGAGAGAAATGACAAAATGAATATATTCCAAAATAATAAAATGACCTTAAAGGTTTAGAAGGATAATTGATACTATTTTATGTGAAGATTGAACAAGAAAATTTGGATAGTTGATGAAAAGTCATAAACTGACCAATTTTACATTAGAAAGCAGAGCTCTCAATCTAATCGTTGGATTGGGATGAAATTTTGCATGAAGTCTATTAATATGTTTTCCTACATTAGTGAAAGATATCATCCCAATAGGATTTTGGTAAAGACTAACGATTTAAGCAGAAACAAACCGGATGGTTTCCATAAAAAAAAAAAACAAATAATATATAAATACATAAATGAGGGACATAAATGTAATTAGGAAAACAATGGTTTCTTTAAAAACAGCAAAAGGCCACCAGATTAAATAAAAAAAAAAAGAGAGAAAGAAAAACGAAAAGGGATGAGAGACAATAGAGAAGTCGGTTACAGAGAGGTGCAGGATTTGGATGAACCAATAATGCTTCGGTGGCCATATCTCTTGAATCCACCGTTGGATCATGTTGAGGTTTGGATATATTGTGCTTCTCACACTCCTCTATAAACGGACCGGAGGGATTTGAAGGAACATAATTCATTGAGCAGCCATCATCATCGGAAGTGTCCTGGAAAACAAAAGGAAATATACCTGCAGGGCAGTTTTGGTCGCCGGCCGATTTCTCTCTCCTCCACCGTTGGATCGTGCCTATTTTTGGATATGTGGTGCGCCTAGATGTAGCCTACATTTTGGACGGTGGAGATCGGAAACGCACTCTCCGGCAAGGTTTGGTTCATGTTGAATAGTAGCTCGTCTATTTTCAGGTTAGTTCGGTTTTATTCAGATCCATGGAGATCCAACCGTTGGATTATTCTGATTTTGAGATATATTGTACACAACACAATGATATATATTCGGACCGTTGGGGTCAAGGAAATAATCAAAGGTGGATGAGTTGTTGCTATTTGAATCTATTGCTAGTCTTAGTAAAACATTTAGGAAGCTTGATTTAATTTCATGTTTTGATGAAATTAGAATTGTGTGGGTGTAGGGTTTATGTAAGATATAATGGTAAAATGTGCTCTTGTTATTAGTGTTGTTATAGATTAATTGTGTTGTAAAATGTGTTAGGGAAGTTTTGAAATTTGGATGAAGGGACATTGAGTTTGTTGATTTAATGGATATATGTTTTTAGGCATTAAAAAGGATTGAGTCTAGTGGTAATTGAAAGAAAACTTGAAGAAAACTTTATCCTCCATTTAATGCAAAGATTCGGCCTAGACATATAAATGAGAGGATGAGCTTAATTGTTTTAATTGCAATGGAATTTGAGTTGAATGAGGTTAGAATAGATATGAAATGAATTGGTAAAGGTTTATATGGAATAATTAAAAAGGGAATCATCCCTCACCATGAATGAAGGCATTTGGCCAAATGAAGAAGAAATAAGGAGATAAGACTTTGATTCATTTTCTATGAAAACTAGGTATGGCTGAATATATTTGTATAAAGAAAATTAGGTAGAGTGTCAATTGGAAGAATTTTAAAAAGATTCAAATTCTCATCATAATATGGAATCCAACCAAAAATGGAAATCTTGAAGTTGAGTTTATTCGACCTAATGTTATGGGGATTTTTATGGGATTATGGTTTTTTTTTAATGCCAAATGAGTTGTGTTATGTTTAAAATAATAGATTAATGTGAAGAAAATGTCATTTTGTGGAATTTTAACGCTGTCCAAATGGATAATAAAAGAGGAGGAAAATGTTAAATTAAGGCGTACATGGAATTATGATGAAAATATGTTGTTAAATTTACTTAAGATGAAGTAAAGTGGACTTATGAAAAATAATTGGAAAACTCATCATGAAAATAAATAAATAAAAAATAAGGTCATTCGGCCAAGAGTTGGTTTGATAAGGAAAATGAATTAATTTCATTAGTATGAATAAATGCAAGGATGTGATGTTACTAAGTCTGTACATGATGGATTGATAGACAAAAATAAAATAAAATAAATTAAGATTGTTAGGTCATGTTTAAAGATACTCAGTCTGGAAAAACAAATCATGAAAAAAAAGGAAATAAATAAATAAATATGCGAATGCATGTTTCATGTGATTCTAAATTTAAATAAATTTTAGAATGGAATTTTCAATTATGATGGAGCCACATTTGATATGTATCTTTAATGATACATGAGAGATTGCAGTATCTGTTCAGTAGAGTGGGACTTTGGCGCGAGTTCAAGCATTAGGTAGGTGTCTTACACCTCAAACTTTTGTTTTTACAATACTTGTTAGAGTTAAATGAATGGTATTTTCTATAAATGTACTTGTGCTTGTGTAATTGTGAATGTTTATGTCGAGGAAAATATAGTGGACTAGCTGGTTTGAATAAAGTTAGTGGCGCTACTGTACTGACTGTCGAGTTAGATGTATTAAAACAAAAATGAAGTGTACCGACTTTAGGGTGATAAATTAATGGTATATTATGATTAAATTATTGATGCTCGATTTATATATGTATACTGATGATGCATTGTGTTTAAATAATTTATGTGAAGGAAGCAGGTATATCGCACCTTGTCTTTTTAAGTTGAGTAAACTTATTGGTAAATTTTAGAATTTATTGTTTTATTGCTTCGATGATATTGAAATGAGTAAGAGTACCTTATGTGCAATAGTATATCTCTATTGGTTAGGATAATGTTTGAACAAATAGGAGTGACTTGCGTGTGTTGTTATGTATCGAATTAATTATGTTATTATGGTCATAGTGTCGATAACTAAGTTTGTGTGGGAATGATGCTTAGCAACAATTGTTATAATGCATATGATGTTAAAAGAAAAAAAGAAGAAGAAGAAGAAGAAGAAGAAGAAAAAAGGGATCGATACGAATGGAAATTTCAAGTGACATTGATTAGCTATCCGGGTTTAGATAGCTAAAGGTATCAATGAGGTTTCATTGGTACCGGCATTTAGGGTGACATTGATTAGCTATCCGGGTTTGGATAGCTAATGGTATTAATGAGGTTTCATTGGTACCGGCATTTAGGGTGACATTGATTAGCTATCCGGGTTTGGATAGCTAATGGTATCAATGAGGTTTCATTGGTACCGGCAATTAGGGTGACATTGATTAGCTATCCGGGTTTGGATAGTTAATGGTATCAATGAGGTTTCATTGGTATCGGCATTTCAGACGACATTGATTAGCAATTCGGGTTTGGATTGCTAATGGTATCAATGAGGTTTCATTGGTGCTGGCATTTCTTAAAATTGATTAGTCGATCCCGAGCAATTGGGTGACTAATGATGTTAGTAAAGATTACTAACATCGGCATGGTTACTCCTGGTTCAGTGAAAAAGATAGGTTTATTAACTATTCTGGGTCGAGAGTAGTTAATGATATCAATAGGTCACATTGGTATCGACAACCATTTTTGGTGTGATTAGCTACTCCAGGTAAGGAGGTTGATAGTGTCAAGGGTTCTTGACATTGGCAGCTTTGATGGTAAATCAGATATGAATAAGTAAAAGACTAATGATACTATTGAGATTTATTAGTGTCGGCAATTACTTTCTAGAAAATAAAAGGGAAAATATTAATTAGTTATTCCAAAGGAATGAGATAAGCTAAGGATATCAAGAGAGAAATGTCTTGGTATAAAGAGAGAATTGATTTATAAGGAGATGGTGTTCGAAAATCGTTGAGTTGTGTTGAGATTTCCAAGATGAAATTATTCTCAACAAATGGGAAAGGATATTAGATGGATATTGGTAATAGATTGAAAATGCATGTTGTAAAAGAGGTTTATACCTAATTTTATGTCTCAAAAGAAATTCTATGAAGATTATTACCTATCATTGTTATTGTTTGTTACTACCTTTTTATATTTATGTGTACACGTTAATTTCTATTTTTCAGGTCCATCAAGGTCGCGTCCAGAATGATATTGGTTTAGTTACCTTTTGCTTTTGACCATGTAATTATTTGTAAATTAAGAGTCTTATATCCTAAAACTTGAAATGTAATATTAATTTGTAAATTTGAATGTATGACTTTAATTTAATGTTTGTAACTTTAAGTACCTATTTAACCATGCATGTTTAGAGTTGGAAATCGAATCTTTAACTTGAATTACATTATATGATGTTATTGAATAACATGTGTTGTGTTGATGATCTTGAGTTGAGTTGAGATCCAGGATGATTGGATCAGGATGTGAATTAAAATTGGAAGTGTAATATGGTTTTGTCGATAACTTGGGACCTCCTATTATAGGGGAGACTCTGCCAAAATTTTGGTAGAAATTTGATGGAATCGGTATATATATATATATATATATAAAAATTTACCTGAAAATTTCCAATGTATCGCGAAAAAGGATGTGGGAAATCAGGGTTGTTACATGTGGTGTGTGCACTCACCAAAATGTATGTTGTGCAGCGAAATTCTGATTCGCTGCCAAAACTGCGTTGTTGTGCGGCGAAACTCTATTTCGCTGCCGAAACTGAGCCTTCTGCAGCGAATTAATATTCGCTGCCGATTTGTGTGTTGTGTAGCGAAACTCTATTTCGCTGCCGAAACTGTATTGGCTGCAACGAATTAGCATTTGCTGCCGATTTGTGTGTTGTGCAGCGAAACTCTATTTCGCTGTCGAAACTGAGCCTTCTGCAGCGAAGAGTTGTGTGTTGAGCAGTGAAAATGTGATTCGCTGCCGAAACTGTGTCGGCTGCAGTGAATTAGCATTCACTGCCAATTTTTGTGTTGTGCAGCGAAACTCTATTTCGCTGCCGAAACTGAGCCTTCTGCAGCGAATTAGCATTCACTGCCAAGTTGTGTGTTGTGCAGCGAAACTCTATTTTGCTGCCGAAACTGAGCCTTCTGCAGCGAATTAATATTCGTTGCCGAGTTGTGTGTTGTGCAGCAAAAATGTGATTCGCTGCCGAAACTGTGTCGGCTGCAGCGAATTAGCATTCGCTGCCGATTGTGTGTTGTGCAGCGAAACTCTATTTTGCTGCCGAACTGGCAGCCTGCAGCGAACCAGTTTTCACTGCCGAACTGGTTGCCGGCAGCGAAACAGTTGTCGCTGCCGAACTGGCAGCATGCAGCGAACCATTTCTCACTGCCGAATTGGGCAGCTTGCAGCGAACCAGTTTTCGCTGCCGAACTGGCTGCCGGCAGCGAAACAGGTGTCGCTGCAGAACTGCCAGCCTGCAGCGAACCAATTCTCGCTGCTGATTTCTATAATAAGCCTCCTAGGCAGAAATGACTTAAATGCTAGTAACAATTTCATGATATGATGGTGTAAAATATGGAACACTTGAATGTGAACATATGAACTCTTGAAATAAGTGTGATGATGAATGTGATTAAAAAAAAAATACAATTGTGCTGATTTGTGACCGTTGATGTCTTAGGTGGTGCGGTCGAGATTGGACCATCATCAAGACAAGAACAACCCACAGGTGGAGCAGGTAGGTGACTTGCACCTTTCTCTTTCATACATTGAATATTGAAATATTTTAACTTGAGTATTACCATATTGTTAGAACTGATATTAGATTGTCGAATGCTTAAATGTTGACTAATGGTGGATTAGCTTCGGCTAATGGCATACGAATGGATGACCGGGATCAAGGACTAATTAGCTTTGGCTAATGGCATCCGGATGGATGGTCGGGATGAAGGACTGATTAGCTTTGGCTAATGGCATCCGGATGGATGGCCGGGAAAAATGAATGATTAGCTTTGGCTAATGGCATCCGCATGGATGGCCGGGATGAAGGATTGATTAGCTTCGGCTAATGGCATCCAGATGGATGGCCGGGACAACTGAACGATTAGCTTCAGCTAATGGCATCCGAAAACTTGTGCATCTATATGTACTACTAGCTGTTATATCAAATACATGAATAAATTATAAATATTAATGCTTCATTTAACTGCCAGACCGTTAGTACCATTATAATTATTATTATTAAGTATTTGCATTCTCTTAAATGTTTTGTACTGCTGCAGGGACGTCACACCAACGAGATGTCTAGGAAACCCGATACTTTTGCAAGGAATCATGTAGATGCATTCTAAATCACAATGTATTTTATATGGATCAACGTACTGAATGTATAACTTTTATTAGATCCTTTTTGTTTAAATTTGTGATGGCTATTAGTAGGATAGGAATGCAAACTCATGTCTATGTATATGTTTTTAATATGAACTTCAAACATGCAACCTTAATATTACGTGATTGTGTAAGATTCACTTTTAAATGAAATGTTGATTGTATGGATTGTATTTTGATGATGTGAGGATTCAGGTTCACTGATTACCGGCACCATGTGTATTAAGTATATATATATATATATATATATAAAATAAATCTACTGTTGTTTTGGGCTTGGAAAGCCGGGTTGTTACTATTGGTATCAAAGCACTTGTTTTGGATCCTGAGGATCATTAATAAATGTGTTGTTGCGATGAATTTCAGGATGGTACGCACCCGACAAGGGACACAAACTGAGTCGCCCTCCTTAGAAAGGAGGGGCATGAACCAAGGTGCCCAAGGTTGGCAAGACGAAGATCCCTTGGTTGATACGGCATCTCATGCTTTGATAATACCACCTGAAACCTTGCAGGGGGGAGATACGGTGGCGGGGGAAGGCCCGAGGCCTAATCAGACAAAGGGAACACCCCCAGTCGCAATAGAGCAGCGAGAAAGATCAGAAGCACAACCATCTACTGTTCCAACTGGTGTGCCCCACAATATGTAGATGCAGGACTCCTTGTACAAATAGTTAAAGCAGTGATGGAGGGCATGGCTAGTTTAGCGGCACAAACAACTCCCACCACGCAGATTCCACAAGCAGCCCCTATGACTAGCATGACCATGGATAATGTGGTGCCACTGGTGCGACTAGTCAAGAGTATGAGGGAAATGGGCTGTGAACCGTATATGGGGGAACAAGATGTAGAGATAGCTGGAAGATGGATCAGGAAGGTAGAAAAGACAATGATTCAAATAAGCATACTTGAGGGTTTGAGGGTAAATTGGGCAACCCAGTTACTGTTTGATAGGGCCATGACATGGTGGGAAACAGTTCAGCTAAGGCGTGCAACTGAGACACTAACTTGGAGTGACTTCAAGATAGAGTTTGAGAATCAATTTTATTCCAAGTATCATCGCAAGGTGAAAGAACAAGAGTTCTTGGCATTAAGACAGGGTGAAATGTCGGTATTGGAGTACGAAAAGAGATTCCATGACCTCTCATTGTTCGCCCCACACTATGTGCCGACAGAGGAACATATGATTGAAAAGTTGAGAGATGGTTTACGACAGGATTTGAGACAAGGATTGATCGCCTTGCGATTTAAATCTGTGAGGGAGTTGATTGAGGTTGCACAAGCTCTGGAGGCATGTATTGGAGAAAGCCAAGGGGGTATCAGGGTATAAGCAAAAAGAGAGATGGGGACTATTTCAGCGGCAGACCACCGCACCCGAAGAAAGGAAAAAGTGGAGTGTTTGAGCAGTACGGAAAAAAGGGGAGTTTGATATTACCGCCTCACCAATAGTCAAGTGGAGAGTGATGGTTGGACAGTCGCACTCGAGGACAAACTCTTCAACTAGGACCGGTGACCGCAAGGGTGTTGACTATCCTTTTTGTGTAAAATATGGACAAAAACACCCTGGGGACTGCTCAGTTTCCCCCGAGCGATGCTTTGTGTGCAGAGGAGAGGGTCATAGGTGGAGGAACTGCCAATATCTTAGTCAAAGGTGTCATTATTGTGGTGGAAGAGGTCATTACAAGAGGGACTGCCCCAAAAGGAACACCGGACAAGTACAGAGCTATAGACAGCCCAATTAGAGCCACCAGCAGTCAGCCACCGTTAATAGGCCAGTGAGATCTTCTCAATCAGGGGCAAACTCTAGTCGAGGGAAGTCGAGGGCACAAAATGATTAGACCCCGGGGAGGGTCTTTCACCTGACACAGGAGGAGGCCAGGGCTGCATCGGATGTGGTGGCAGGTCAGGTACACTACTATTGAATGATTTTAATGTGCATGTGTTGTTTGATACGGGTGCCACCCACTCATTCATTGCTAAGAGAATTGTCACTAAATTAAGAAAGGAAGTAGAAATAGTAGAGAAGGGGTTTGTAATTGGAACTCTAATGGGAAACATGGTTGAAACAAATATTGTATATGTGGATGTAGGGGTTAGTTTATCCGGGTATGAAACAGAAGTAGACTTGATTCCCTTAGAGCTGCATGATTTTGACATAATACTAGGTATGAATTGGTTGAGTAAATACAAGGCTCTAATAGATTGTTATGCTAAAACTGTTACTTTCCAAACACCTAAGGGCGAGAAAATGACTTTTGAAGGAGAGAGAGTTCTCAAACTGAATGCTTTAATATTGGTGGTAACAACCCAAAAACTTTTAAGAAAGGGATGTATGAGATACCTCGCATACATCTTAAACTCTAATGATGAAGGTCCACGATTGAAGGATATTCCTGTGGTGAAGGATTTCCCAGATGTGTTTCCTGAAGAACTACCAGGACTACCCCCGGAGCGAGAGGTAGAGGTGTCTATAGACACTTTTCCTGGAGTCCCACCCATAGCCCAACAACCGTATCGGATGGCTCCAACAGAACTGAACAAGTTAAAGACTCAATTACAGGAATTATTAGACAAAGGGTTCATACGACCCAGTAATTCTCCTTGGGGAGCACCGGTCCTATTTATAAGAAAGAAAGATGGAACCCATAGACTTTGTATTGACTATCGACAGTTGAACAAAATAACAATGAAAAACAAGTATCTGTTACCTTGGATAGATGATTTGTTCGACCAATTAAAGGGGGCGAGGGCATTTTCGAAGATAGATCTGAGATCAGGGTACTATCAGATGAAGATTAAAGAAGCGGATGTAACAAAGACCGCATTTAGAACTCGTTACGGACACTATGAATTTTTGGTGCTACCGTTCGGGTTGACGAACGCCCCAGCCCTCTTTATGGATTTGATGAATCGGGTTTTCCATCCATACCTGGATAAGTTTGTGGTGGTATTCATTGATGATATATTGGTGTACTTGAATTCTTTCGAGGAGCACGAAGAATACTTAAGACAAACCTTACAAACCTTGAGAGATCACCAACTATATGCAAAACTAAGTAAATGATAATTTTGGCTGAAGATAGTGACGTTTCTGGGACATGTCATTTCAGCCGAAGGTGTTTTTGTTGACCCCTAAAAAGTCGAAGCAGTCTTGAAATGGGAAAGACCGACTTCGGTCACTGAAATACGTAGCTTCCTGGGACTTGCAGGATACTATCGGAGATTTATTGAAGGTTTTTCCCTGATTGCAACCCCTTTGACCCAGCTAACTAGGAAGGATAAGAAATGGGTGTGGTCGGAAGAATATGAGAAAAGCTTCCTAGAATTGAAGAGGAGGCTCACCACTGCTCCAATGTTAACCCTTCCCTCAGGGACCGAGGGTTTTGTGGTATATAGTGAGGCCTCGAGGAAGGGATTGGGGTGTGTTTTGATGCAACATGGGAAGGTGATCGCCTATGCATCAAGGCAATTAAAGACTTATGAGGTGAACTACCCGGTGCACGACCTGGAGTTGGCAGCTGTAGTATTTGCCTTGAGGATATGGAGACACTATTTGTATGGGTCTCGAACCCAAATTTTTACTGATCATGAGAGCCTGAAGTATCTGATGTCGCAAAAGGAGTTGAACATGCGACAAAGAAGGTGGATAGAGCTCATTAAGGATTATGATTGCACCATAGAATACCACCCGGGGAAAGCAAACGTGGTGGCAGATGCCCTCAGTCGCAAAAATAAAGCCTCCTTGGGAAGCTTAACAGTGGGGAAGGAGCGGCAATTGGCAGAATTAAAAGAGTTGGGTGCAGATTTGGGAATTAATGCAGGAGGTGGGTTAGTAGCCCAATTAGTGGTGCGACCAACGTATCAAGAATAGATACTACATGCCCAATTCCATGACAAGGTGGGGTCCAAGATTAGGAAGAATGTGGAGGCCGAGGTAGAAATGAAATTCCGAGTAGCGGATGATGGATCCTTGATGATGGGACAACGGTTGTACATGCCTAATGATGAAACAATCAAATGAATGGTTCTACAATAAGCACATGAGTCCAAGTTCTCCATACATCCTGGCAGCACTAAGATGTATCGAGACCTGAAACACCTCTATTGGTGGCCTAATATGAAAAGGGAAATAGCTAAGTATGTGTCAAAGTGTGAGATATGTCAACAAGTCAAGGTTGAACACTAAAGGCCTGCGGGACCATTACAACCATTACAAATTCCAGAATGGAAGTGGGAGATGATCACCATGGATTTCGTGTCAAGATTTCCCAAAGGGAGGAAAGGAAATGATGCAATATGGGTCATTGTAGATCGGTTGACGAAATCTACACTATTCTTGCCTATAAAGATGACCGACTCGGTGGACAAGCTTGCCAAGATCTACATAAATGAGGTGGTACGACTTCATGGGATTCCGGTGTCCATTGTATCGGATCGAGATCCCAGGTTCACCTCTCGACTTTGGCCGAGCATACAACATGCCTTGGGGACAAGATTGGACATGAGCACTGCGTTTCACCCTCAAACGGATGGCCAATCAAAAAGAGTCATCCAAGTCTTGGAAGACCTATTACGGGCCTGTGTGCTAGAATTTGGAGGAAACTGGGAGGAACACATGGCATTGGTGGAGTTTACGTATAACAATAGTCACCAAGCCACAATAGGGATGGCCCCATATGAAGCCTTGTATGGTAGGAGGTGCAGAACTCCTTTGTGTTGGGAGGAAATTGGGGACCGGAAGTTATATGGTGCACAGTTGGTCCAAGTCGCCACGAAGAAAGTGAGAACTATCAGGGATCGTATCAAAGCCGCACAGGATAGAAAGAAGAAGTATGCCGATGTGAGGAGAAGACCTCTCGAGTTCAGGATGGGGTACCAGGTGTTCTTGAAGGTAGCCCCATGGAAGAACATGTTACGGTTTGGATTGAAAGGGAAGTTAACTCCCCACTTCATCGGACCCTTCAAAATCTTACAATGAGTAGGACCAGTAGCCTACAAGGTGGACTTGCCCCCACAGTTAGCCAAGGTCCATGATGTGTTCCATGTCTCCATGTTAAGGAAGGCTGACGTGGACCCCGCCCGAGTTCTACCCCAGGTTCCAGTAGAAGTTAAGGAAGACTTAACACTGGAATTGAGGCCCATAAGGATACTAGATCAAGAAGTGAAGGAGCTACGGAGCAAAAAGATCCCCATCGTCAGAATCTTATGGCGAAATGCTCAAGTAGAAGAGGAAACTTGGGAGAGGGAGGTTGAGATGAGGAAAAAGTACCCCAATCTATTTGAACTACCAGGTATGGAGTGTGAAACTTCTTAAATTTCGAGGATGAAATTCATATTTAGGAGGGGAGAATGTAAACACCCAAAAGAATATATATATATATATATATATATATATATATATATATATATATATAGAGAGAGAGAGAGAGAGAGATGGTGATGCAGTTTTTGCTGCAGCCTTCGCTACCGATACAGAAATCGGCAGCGACACAGTTTTTCGTTGTCGATTTCTTGATCGGCAGCGACGCAGTTTCTGCTGCCGATTTCTTAATCGGCAGCGATGCAGTTTTCGCCACCGATTTCTAGATCGACCGCGATGCAGAGCTGGGAGGGAGGGGTAAAACCAGTTTTAGATAGACCAAAACAAGGATAAGAACACATCTAAACCAACCCCCAAACAACCCATTTCATTTGATGGGGAGTATAAATACAAGGAGGGGAGAGAGAATGATCCATCTTCTTCCTAAACCAGCAGCTGCATGTCGTTCTTCCCTTCCTCTTTCACAACAGAAACTTAAATCAAACCAGTAGAGAATGCTTTGTGAACTTGTGAGGGAAAGATGAGACCTTGAGAGAGGAGTGGACAACTGCCTAAAGGAGAGGAAAATGAGGGCTGGAAAACGTGAGAGGAAGAAGGAGGAGGAGAACCAACAGGAGAAGAGAAAAGAATAATGTCTAACCTTCCTCAAACTTAGTTAAATTCAGAAACGGAAATGAAGAAGAAAACCCTAAGAAAAATTGATCTAAGACCTAAGTCAACTGTGAAGGACACTAAATTAACTAGGAGAACAAGGAAACAAGAGTGGAATGAAGCCAATTTCAGAACATCTAACAAAGAAAAATAAATAAAATGGAAATAACAAATCATAGTAGAGGGCTGGCTTTAAGTATGGGGTGGGCCAGCATGCATGTGTGTGTTATGCTGGGGTTTTGTTATGCTGTAATTAATGTGTTCTGCTGGGGTTTTGTTATGCTGTAATTAATGTGTTCTGCTGGGGTTTTGTTGAAAGATTACATGTTGTAATAAATGTGTTCTGCTGGGGTTTTGTTGAAAGATTACATGTTGTAATAAATGTGTTCTGCTGGGGTTTTGTTATGCTGTAATTAATGTGTTCTGCTGGGGTTTTGTTGAAAGATTACATGCTGTAATAAATGTGTTCTGCTGGGGTTTTGTTATGCTGTAATTGATGTGTTCTGCTGGAATTTATTGAAAGATTATATGCTGTAATTGATGGTTTTCCATGTGTGTGTTCTGCTGGAATTTTGTTGAAGGATTATGTGCTGAAAATTGATGGTTTCGATATGTGTGTTCTGCTGGAACTTAGTGACGGTGTATATACTGGGGTTGTTACAGCATGTGTGGTGTGTGTACACGCCAAAATGTATGTTGTGTAGTGAAATTCTGATTCGCTGCCAAAACTGCGTTGTTGTGTGGCGAAACTCTATTTCGCTGCCGAAACTGAGCCTTCTGCAGCGAATTAATATTCGCTGTCGAGTTGTGTGTTGTGCAGCGAAAATGTGATTCGCTGCCGAAACTGTGTCGGCTGCAGCGAATTATCATTCGCTGTCGATTTGTGTGTTGTGCAGCGAAACTCTATTTCGGTGCCGAAACTGAGCCTTCTGCAGCGAATTAATATACGCTGCCGAGTTGTGTGTTGTGCAGCAAAAATGATTCACTGCCGAAACTATGTCGGCTGCAGCGAATTAGCATTTGCTGCCGATTTGTGTGTTGTGTAGCGAAACTCTATTTCGCTGCTGAAACTGAGCCTTCTGCAGCGAATTAATATTCGCTGCCGAGTTGTGTGTTGTGCAGCGAAAATGTGATTCGCTGCCAAAACTGTGTCGACTGCAACAAATTAGCATTCGCTGCCGATTGTGTGTTGTGCAGCGAAACTCTATTTTGCTGCCGAACTGGCAGCTTGGAGCGAACCAATTTTCGCTGCCGAACTGGCTGCCGGCAACGAAACAGTTGTCGCTGCCGAACTGGCAGCCTGCAGCGAACCAATTCTCGCTGCCTAATTGGGCAGCCTACAGCAAACCAGTTTTCGCTGCCGAACTGGCTGCTGGCAGCCTGCAGCGAACCACTTCTCGCTACCGATTTCTACAATAAGCCTCCTAGGCAGAAATGACTTAAATGATAGTAACAATTTCATGATATGATGGTGTAAAATATGGAACACTTGAATGTGAACATATGAACTCTTGAAATAAGTGTGATGATGAATGTGATTCAAAAAAAAAAATACAAGTGTGTTGATTTGTGACCATTGATGTCTTAGGTGGTGCGGTCGGGATTGGACCATCATCAAGACAAGAACAACCCATAGGTGGAGCAGGTAGGTGACTTGCACCTTTCTCTTTCATATGTTGAATATTGAAATAATTTAACTTGAGTATTACCATATTGTTAGAACCGATATTAGATTGTTGAACGCTTAAATGTTGACTAATGGTTGATTAGCTTCGGCTAATTGCATCCGAATGGATGACCGGGATGAAGGACTGGTTAGCTTCGGCTAATGGCTTCCGGATGGATGGCTGGGACAAATGAATGATTAGCTTCGGCTAATGGCATCCGAACGGATGGCCGGGACAAAGAATGATTAGCTTCGGCTAATGGCATCCGGATGGATGGCCGGGACAAATGAACAATTAGCTTCGGCTAATGGCATCCGAAAACTTGTGCATCTATATGTACTACTAGCTGTTATATCAAATACATGAATAGATTATAAATGTTAATGCTTCATTTAACTGCCAGACCATTAGTACCATTATTATTATTATTAAGTATTTGCATTCTCTTACATGTTTTGTACTGCTGCAGGGACGTCACACCAACGAGATGTCTAGGAAACCCGATACACGGGAACCTACTTTTGCAAGGAATCATGTAGATGCATTCTAAATCACAATGTATTTTGTATGGATCAATGTACTTTGTATGTATCAATGTACTAAATGTATAACTTTTATTAGATCCTTTTTGTTTAAATTTGTGATGGCTATTAGTAGGATAGGAATGCAAACTCATGTCTATGTATATGTTTTTAATATGAACTTCAAATCATGCAACCTTAATATTACGTGATTGTGTAAGATTCACTTTTAAATGAAATGTTGATTGTATGGATTGTATTTTGATGATGTGAGGATTCAGGTTCACTGATTACCGGCACCATGTGTATTAAGTATATATATATATAAAAAAATTTACTGTTGTTTTGGGCTTGGAAAGCCGGGTTGTTACACACCCTCTCTCCAAGGGTATATTTAGTTGGGTCTCACCCAAGGGACTCAAACCCGGGTTCAAATACTCCCACCCCCATTCGAGCGTTTAACCCTCCCTCTTAGAAAACTTTTGGAAGTAGTCTCTGTGCCTCTTTGCACTTTGGTTCTACCCCATCCCAACGGGTATCACCTCTTCTCCACCCCGGGCGATAGATAAGTCATTACCTGGTAGTCACTAGAGTGTTCCTACTGCAACCTCGACAAGTACTTCCACCTCTTTGGATCCAACTTTGTGCATTTCCCTAATTATGTGTGTCCTTTGCATCCTATTCCCTATTCCCATGTGGAAATTCTACCTGATAGGCTATGCTGTTTTGTTGATTTTTATTGTGAAAAATTAGAAACACAAATCTAATTTTACAATGCATGACTCCGGCTGGTTGGTATTTGCTTTTCATTCTGAATTGGAAATGTTAGACATTCTGAGTAGTGGTCCATACTTCATATTCGGCCGACCCCTAATCTTAAAGGTCATGCCTGGATTTTTTGATTTCCAACGCTTTGATATGGCTAGAATGTCGACTTGGGTGAGATTCCCCAATCTCCATCTTCATTGTTGGACCCCAATCTACCTTTCTAAGATTGCTAGTATGGTTGGGAAACCCATTCATTTCGATGTGCCCACTACCAATATTACCAGGCTTTTGTATGCCAGAATTTTAATTAAGGTAGACTTACTTCAAGACCTACCAGCTACTGTCAATGTGATTTTGCCAAATGGCACTCCCTTCTCCCAGCAGATTACTTATAAATCTCTTCCCCGTTTTTACAAGAGAAGTTGAGTTATTGGGCATTCTGCTAATGCATGCAACAGGGGTCCTAAGAAACGGCCTTATACAACTCCTATTGGCCCTGATTCTGGTAGCCCATCTGAAGAGACTGTTGCTGTGGAGAAGCAACATCCATATAACAACCCCTCCTGCGGATCCTCCTGTTGATCCCATGTTCATAGAGGCTGTCATAGTTGGTGACATTCAATCTTAGTCCCGTGACCGTAAGAGGTCTAAAACTACAGTCGTAGTGCCTCTTTGATCCAAGCAATATGCTACTCCAAAAGTACTGCAGCTCTCTAAAGATGGTGACCTTCCTGCTGTGGAGCCTCCTAAGAGGCAGTACTTGACTAGGAGCAGAGCAGTTGCCATTGCCAAGATACCTGTTGTAGTTTCAAGGCCCCTGAGCAGTTCTAAGGATGCTGCTCCCTCATCCACCTTTTGATTTCTATGTCTGTAATATGGATCTTTATTTGCTTATATCTATTTGCTACTTTTTTGTAGCTTGTTTCTCCCACTTTTATGCAGGTTCTCTGCTCGTCTTCATTTGCTTGCATGGTGGTTGGCTGACCTCTTAGGCTTGTTGCTGGTTTAACTGGCCTGTTCAGATTTTCTGCTTCATTCTTACTCTACTGCTCTTTGCAGCCCTGTGATCTATTGTTGTGCTTACTCAGTACAACTCTGCTAAATATAGCTCTACTGTTTGGCTTCGTGTTGTGTGTTGGCGTCTTTGCATTCACTACAGGTCTCGTTCTCTCAACGTTGCATGCTTGTCCTGCTTCTGGTGATATTGGTTGCTGGTTTTGTATTGGCTTTGTGGGAGTTTGTTCCCCTAGCCTCTTTTTTTTAAAGGTTGTTCCCTTTCTTGGTTTAAGTCCATGCTGACTTTTTGGATTGTATTTGCTTTGTTTGGCGCTAATTGTTAGGCTGTGCTGGCTTTTCGGATTGTATTCCCTATGCTTTGTTAGGCCTTGACTGTTGGCTTTGATTCAGGGTCTATCCTCTGTTTCCAGGGAGTCTGTTCCATGTTATTGTATTTACTTGTATAGTTGACTTGCTAGTTTCCAGCGATGTTTTATTTTGATCTATAATACATACTTGCATTTTGATAGAGAGAGAGAGAGAGAGAAAGGTCTTTGTCCATTAAGAAAGAGCTCTTAGTTAATTACTGAAGTGAGATCTAGAGAGAGAGATGCTCTCCTTATGAATGAAGCTTTTCCTCGTGTTTTTTATCTCCTACCACTGTTTGCACTCTTTGTTTCTTTGATCTATTGAATCTTGGCTTTTTCCTGGTTATGGCTAACAAAAAGAAGAAGTCTAGGTCCCATAAATCTCAGCTGAAACAGCAAAAGTTGCAGGCTGATTCTCAACTTGTAAACGATTCCACTATTCTAGCTTTAGAGGCTCCGTTTTTGTCTCGTATTGTTCATGTTATTGTTCCCCCAAATTTAAATTCAAACCAAAGCCTGCCTGTTGTCTTAGCCCCCAAAAGTGCTTGTCCTCATCATCATGTTATCTCTGCCTCACATGGTTCTGTGCCTCAGAATCATGGTGATCCATCCCCTAGTATCAACCATGTCTTTGTGAAGGATTGTTCTGACGATGATGATTTTGATGATGAGGAAGTGGATTTTGACTCTTTTGAGGAGGATTATGCGGGGGATCTAAATTCTTCACCTCTCCAGTGTTTGAGGCTCCCTCTGTCCCTGTTGCTTCACCTACAGGTGCCCAGTCAGCCCCTGTTACAGCTCCTATTGCTTCCCCAGCATGTGCCATGGTAGTTCTTGTTGATCCTATGGATGGGAATGTTCCTTTGGCTGCTACTATAAGTGAAAATCCTAATCTTTCTAAGCCTTCTCCTAGTTCTTGGCGTAATCATTTTGCCTCTAATCGCAACACTACTAGTTGCTCTAAACTCATCCATTACTCTTCTTTTGTTGATACTAGAGGCTATAATTTGTTTGATGATGACGACTTGACACTAAATGTCATTTTTGGAAAATGTGTCTTGTTGGCTATATTGCTAGTCGTTCACTTGATTTAAAGCCCTGTAGAACCTTATTGTCAACACATGGCACTATAAGGTATCCTTGACAATTCATGACTCTGGTTGGTTGATTTTCAAATTTGCTAATGAAGCTGACCAATTGAATGTCTTATTTGGGGGTCTTTATCTAGTTTATAGAAGGCTTCTCATTCTTAGGGCAATGCCAGAGTACTTTGATTTCTCTTCTTTTAATATGCACACTATTCCGGTATGGGTTAAATTTCCTAACCTCCCACTTAAGTGTTGGTTTCTCAAATGTTTGTCAAAAATTGCTAGTGGACTTAGTAAACCTGTTCAAAGTGACATACTTACTTCTTCTATGTCCAAACTCTCCTGTGCCAGGGTGTTGGTGGAAGTTAACTTACTATATAATCTACCTTACTCTATTGAAGTTACTTTGCCAAATGGCAGCTTACTTCATCAACAAGTTGTTTATGAAACTTTACCATGTTTTTGCAAGCATTATAGAACCCTTGGCCACATTACTTCAACTTGCACCAAATCCCCGCCTCCTAATGTTCCAAGTAAACAACAGGCTCATAACTCTATTGCCCTTGTTCCTAAAGGCAAGGATTCTATTTTCAATCGTTTGGGACCCCAAGAAGGAACTTCTGTAGTTGAATGCTCCGAGGCAAATTTGCCTGCTGATTGTGTTCCTAATTCCATACAGGTTGAGGCTAAGCCTGTATCTATGTGTGGAGCTAATGCACGTAACTTTGGCGGTTGGGAAAATTATTCAAAGCAAAAAAGTTAGGCGCAAGCCTTCCCCCTCAAGACTTTCTACTAGGTCCCCTAATGTTGAGCCTTGCCCAGCCCAAAGGATTACTCATATGGTTCACATGGATCGCCAGCTTTCACCCCTATATTCTGTTGCCCATGACATATTAGCACCACCTCCTAAAGATTTAGCTGGCTACAGGACTAACAAGGGCAAATCTGTGGTTGTATCAGGCGCACCAGGTCATTTCACATATCATTCATATGGGGGGATTCTTTTGGTGGCTTTGCTTTTTATTTATTGCAAGTCTTTCAGGAACTCAATTCTTTGAGTTCGTGGATTTTCTGCATGGCCTTGCATAGGTGTGCATGACATTCTACATCCAGTTGGGAGTGAGCATCTCTGATTGGTTGGTTTATCTCTTGGTTTCTTGCAGCTATGATGCATTTACTACAGGTTTTGAGCTCTGATTGGGTTCCTGTTGTGGTTGCTGTCGTAGCTGATTTTTTCTTCAGTGGCTTGCAGCTTGCTTTCGTGGTCAACGACTTGTTTGTTCTTCAATTCAGCATGTGGGTTCTGGGCTTCAGTCTCTTCTGTTTTGTTTCCTATCTATCTCCTAATGATAGGCAGAGCTACATGGCACCCTTGCATGGCTAGCTTTTTGGTGGAAGCATGTTCCATTTTTTGTTATTTTTAGAAAGAGCTCTCAATGGTTTCTTAGGATGTCCCTTTGTCATGTCTTTTGCTCTGTGTTAGGTTGGAACCTTGTAATATTTGGTTCCTCTTATAACCTTGGCCTGTTTTTTAGCTGTTGTTTTTTTCAGTGGTTTGCTATATAGTTCTCTAAGGGAGTTTGTTCTCCTTTTTGTTAATCCTTGTATCTGATCTTGCTAGTTCACCAACAATGTATATTTTTTTATCAATTTATATATTTACATTTTGATATAAATAAAAAAGAAAGGTCTTTGTTCATCGAATGTGTCTGCAGAGAAGGAAAGAGCCACAAATGCATCTTCAAAATCCCCAGCATCGGAGTCTGAGGCTTCAGCTTAGACTAGGCCAGCATAAATCGTAACCAAGAGATTCTGTATCGGCAAACAAAAGGGCAGAAGAACAGACCTCCATTGAGATCAGGCGTTGATAAGGAAACACCAGATCTATGCTAGAAACCCAAAGATCACGGAAGACGACAACCAAAACACCAATTAGGGCTTTGGGAAAGACTCGCGGCGTTGTCACCGTTTCTGCTCAGCCAAGGCGCAACCAAGAGCACCACCATGGACTGGATCCAAGGCTCCGTCAACAGGAGTCGTTGTGCCTAAAGAGGGAAAACCAAAAAGTCATCAACATATGACGTGAAGACAAGAGCTCAATTAGTGACGGGAGAGCATAAATGAGGAGACGCTCCTTCAAGGAAAGCAACTGAGAGATCTTTTTTTTTTTTAATGTAAGAATTTTATAGATCAAAAAACAAGTTAGAGATCAGCAGTATATATATATACAAACATAACCAGGCAAAGAGAATAGACTCCTTTAAACAAACAAAAAGCAACTAAGAGATTTTTTTTTTATCAAAGGTTAGAATTTTATAGATAAAAAATGGACTAGCTGGAAAACTAGCAAGCCGTACATACACATGTACATAGCAAAGTAAGCGGGAATAGGCTCCCAGCAAGCAGCAACAAACAAATACAACAAAAAGAAACAAAGAGTTAAGAAAGAGCTAGTCAAAGTGTAGAGAGAGACACTCCCGGTTATAGTGAGAGAAGGCGACTGTGTGTTGCACAACATTCTGGTTCTCTTCCTAAGTAACATTACTCTTCTTCACTTCGACGTCAAATATTGCTCTTTTATGGCCAAATAAAAAAAGCTTCATTTTACTCGACGGTCTGGTAGAGGGGATTTTGAGCTTCAACCATCGGCTCGTGCTTCCTCGAGAACACATAGGGTTCCACTTCGGAGCATGTCACCAGTTCAATCGGACTCGGAGTCCTCGTCTCAAGGACTTCCCCCCAAACCTAAGCTGACATTTGGAGAATTTGCTTCGATTCCTCGTGGAGTTAGGGTTTCTATGACCAACCGTCCCAAATCCAGTTCCTATTCCTCCTGCGCACGCAAAGGGGTTTTCCAATGAGGGTTCTTAGACGGTTCCATTGGCTCATTCTAGGGGGTCTAGGGCTTCGCAACACGATGGATTGCACTCTGATCCAAAACCCTGTGACAACTCCCCACTGGCTCAGGGCAACCAATTGGCTGTGACGCAGGATGTACCAGGTTCCCCTAAACTCTCTGGTCTTGTTCACTTCCCAATCTTTACATCCACAGCTTCGTGTAAAATCTTAGCTTCTGATATATCACCCCCAGATGATTCTCTGAAATTCTGCCTTATTGGCTTTGTTGCGGGCAAATGCCCTGGGTATACTTTATTGTCCCAATTTATGGTTCAAAATTGGAATTATCATGCTAACCTTATTATGCATGACTCTGGCTAGTTGATTTTTGAATTCCTTTATGAAACTGTTATGTTGGAAACTCTGAGTAGGGGACCATATTCTGTATTTGGTCGGCCATTAATCCTGCAAATTATGCCTGACTTTTTTTACTTTACTCATCTTGATTTGACCCAGATACCCATATGGGTTTGTTTTCCAAATCTACCAATTCGATGCTGGACCCCCCTTTGCTTATCCAAGCTTGCTAGTGTGATTGGCAGGCCTTTGCATTGTGATGCACCCATTTACAACAAGTCTAAACTTTCTTATGCTCGGGTTCTCATTGAGGTTGATTTGATTAGCACCCTGCCTGATTTGATTTCTGTCCAGCTTCCCAATAGTTCAACCTTAGGCCAACGGGTTATTTATGAATCTCTCCCCAGATTCTACAAGAACTATACTTCCATGGGGCATTCTACTTTCTCTTGCCAGAAAAGCTCCACTAAACGCAAGCCTAGCTCTTCAGAAAGTCATACAGCTACCTATCCCTCTACTGCTAAGCCAACTGACGAGCCTCAACATTTGTCTGGCTCCTACTCTCATGGTGTTCCCTTGGCAACACCCCTGGCCAAGATGACTGACTCTCCCACATCCTGGAGACAACCCTCCCCAGGGTGTAAGAGGCACAAGGCATTCTTAGCTAATACCATAGCTCCACCCTCTACATTTGGTTCGCCTTCATGTCAACGGCCACCTGATATTCCAGCTTCTTGGCAATTTCTCAATTGTAGTTCTGCTTCCCCGGGTACACAGTAATATATGGGTCAACTGAACACTAGCCATCTGCCTAATTGCTCTGATGGGTCGGCTTGTACTGCACCTATATAGTTTCTTGAGGCCTTGAAACTTTTTGGTGGTCTCTTTGTGGCTTTGTACTCTTTTCAGTGATAGGTTTTACTCTTTTTGGTTGCTTTGTTTGGCAGGTTTTTATGGTGCCTTCTTGGCTTGTGTTTGTGCTCTTTCTTGGACATTTCATGTTTTGTCTAGATATGCTTATGGCATTGCTGGGTGGGCTGGTTTGATGCTCTTTTGCTCCAGCACAGGAGGAAGCTTTTAGATACTGGTATGCCTGTTGAGAGGCTTTGTATTTTCCTATTAGGCTTTGTGGGAGCATTATACCTTGGTTTTTTGGATTTCTACTTTATCCTGTATGAAGGTTGCTCATGCTATTGTTTATGGGAACCTATGGATGACCTTTGATGTTGGCTGGGAGTCTGTGGGTCCAGGCTGTCTTCTGATTGTCCCCTGATGTCTTGTTGGTTATGTTTGGAATATGCATGGCTCATGCAACTTGGCATCCATTTTGGCTGCAGGGTCCGCCTGCTGGGCCCTCTCTTCCTTTGGATGGTTCTCCTCTGCATGAGGGTTGTTCATGCTTTTGAATATGGGATCTTGTTTCCCAAAATTTTGGGAGAATGTTCCCTTTGGATTCTAGCTTTGTTTAGTTTATTCAAGGGAATTTGTTCCCTTTTCTGTTGTATATACTGCTTTACTGGTTTCCAGCCTGTACTGCAAGCTTGTCTTGCTTAATTTTTGATCTATATAATTCTTACATTTGATCAAAACAAAAAAAAAAAAGAAAAGAAACAAGCCCTCGGTTAGTTTAAGAACCCAAGGATTTCAGGTGCCTAAGATAACCAAGCCAAGGAGGAGATACAACCTTTAAACAAAAACCTTTCCCAATCTACATAAAAGGAATATAAGAACCATGGACCCTTAACCACAAAAAACAGAACATGATCCATCCAAAGACCATTACAATGCCCATCATCCAACATGCAAAAGAGAGTGATCCTTCTCATGGAAGTGGAAGATGATATAAAACAAGACTTGAAATCGTTTGAAAATTGAGTTAACACTTCTAGTTTTCCCTTCGAAGACCCGCCTGTTTTGCTCTTCCCAGATGAGATAAACCACTATGCTCAGCGAGACCCTTCTCATACATGCTTCGATGCTTCTATTCTTGGGATGGAAACAATGAAGAGCACTGTGCAACAAGCTCATATTCCTACCTATCCGTAACCAAGACTTGATCAGAGCCCACAATCCACACATAAAGAACAAATGTCTATGAGACTCCTCCTACCTACAGAACACATAGGTGGGATCAATAGGAATAAACCTCAACCTATCACGAGTGCGGAGCTTGCCCAAGACAGCCAACCAAAGAATGAAACTGTATTTAGGCAAAGACCATTGTTCCCAAACCACTCTATGCCATAAGGTGGTTGAATTGACTGGCCAAAAGAATAGGTATGCATGAGCCAAAAAAGGTCATTCACTAGAAGACCAACTACTTAACAACTGGATACTCGTCCTTGGACTTCCACAATGCTGAGAGAGAATGTCCCTGACAGAAATGATAGACTTCTATAAAGGGGAGGAATGCTGGTGAGCTTGGGCATTCCAAATAGTGTCCCTGCTTAAATAAAAGTGGTGCACCCAGTGAATCCAGGCTGAATCTGTTTTTTGACTGAGAGATCTTTCTTCTTCTTCTTCTTTTTATCAAATGTAAGAATTGTATAGATCACAAAACAAGCTGGAGATTAGTAGTACATATATATAGACATATACATGTAAAGGGAACAGATTCCCTTGAACAAACCAAAAGCAAGACTATCTTGTTGAACAGAAAAACAAAAGGAACAGACTCCCTTGGACAACCTAAAATCAAAGGGAATAGGCTCCCTTGAACAAGCATCAAAGTCGTATGTCAATGAACATACATAAAGAACAAACTAGCAGACAATGAAAGCATCTGCTAGGAGACCGAAAAACCAATAGTATCAAAGACAATGAATCTCCTTCCAACCTAGCAGGCAAGCCTAGGAGCAATGGAAGAAGCTAAATATTGGCTACAATTTCAGGCATAAACTCTAACCAGCATACAAGAACACCAGTGAATTCGACCAACAACTGCAACCATGCATAAACCAACAACATGTGATGTAACCATATTATTCGATAGTTTCACCCACATTTAACTAGTGTTTTGCGTATGTTATTTATATAAAATGCCTTGATATTCTTTGTTTATGTTTTGAAGGCACTTTTGGATGAAAGATACAAAAATGAGTAAATTGGAGGTAATTGGCAGATTTGACGTTCAGTCGATGTTTTGTGCAGAGCGTGAGTTCTAGAGGTCGAAACGAAGTGATTCCAATGGAATTAAAAAGCTAACATCCATACCTTTCTAGAAATGTAATGCAAGAAAAATAAAAAGAGAAAGATCATGGAAATCACATCCTTCAAAGTCAAATCTCGCAGTCTGCCAATGTTGACCTTTGCCCATTCAAAATTCAATATCTGGAGCTTCAGAAGTCCAATTGATGCAAACTCAATTTTGTTGGATTTCTTACTCAAAGATCTATAAACGCTCCAAATTTCAGCCAAAAAAATGTCATATGAGGGAGATATGAGTTTTCAAAGATAACAGCTGAATTCTGCCAGCAAGCAGGTTGCGTGAAGAAACAAATCCAAATTTCATCCAGAAGCATCCAAACCGACCAGCAATTTAGCTCCTCTAGTAAATATTCTAGAAGGTCAAGAAAGGCAGCCACCAACCTCAAGGCAGCCACCAGCCACCAGCCGCCAGCCGCCAGCCGCCTTCACACTACCACCATCTATTAATGTTCACACTTGAACTTTGATTTTCTTACTTACAATTTGTGTATAAATAGAGGGAGAGGAGAAGGAGGTGGCAGCAAGAAGTGAAGAAACACAAACTCTCCCATCTACAAATCAGAAATAATGTATTCTTCCATCTTTAGGAGTAGTTGTTCAATAGATATGCAAGGCTAAGCTCGTTTTCTTGGTTGCAAGGATATAACAAACCTTCGGATTTCAAAAACCATGAGATTTATTCTTCCTTTTATTTTCAGTTTATGTTATGAAAGAGTATGATTGTTTTTCTATGCATATTTCCTATGATTGTTTATCTTAATTGCTAGAGCGGACTCTAAGTTATTATTGTGAACAATCTATTGCTAAGTTTGATATCAAAACCAGAGTTGTGGTATATAAACTTGTGAAGCAACTAAGCTTGATAATTGTAGCAGAACTACGTTATTAAACTTAGGGAGAACATTCGATCAAAGCAACACAAACTAACAACTTGGTTGTTAAGATTAATGAATTTATCTGGATCTTAAGGCTGCCATTGGATTAAATCATTAGTGTGGACACTGTGATTGTTTGTTGGTTAGGGCTAGTTATACGGTGGATCCGTTAATTAACCAATATTAAGAAAAGATAAAATTCATAATATAAACTGGAGTTTCGTTTTAAGGATCGGTTCTAATTTCCGTTGGTGGTGTGTGCTTGCAACCAAGGTTTGTTTTCTTGATATATTTCAATTTCAATTGATTTTGTTTGCTAGTATAATTTCTGTCATAGTTTAAATCATTGCAAATCAAAACCCCCCATTGCATAACGTATAGCATAAAAACTAAGGATAACCCCTAGGGGCCCTCCAATAACAGATTCACAAGCTGCAGCAGACCACAACAAACCAGTAGAGTAGGGCAGGAACAAACCATGCAACTCTAGCATACCAAGCATGAGGAACATAAAGCCCAAGAGACCACAAGACAAGCTCCATTGAGCATCCCTCCACTAAAATGCAATCAGCATCAAGGAAAACATAGCCTTCCTTAAATAGCTAAGAAACATAACAAAAGATACCTTACAGAGCAGAAACCAAGTTGCAAAATTAACCCACCTAGTAGAGATCCACTAGGTTGGCCTTAAAAGACTCAAGATAAACCCATCAATAAAAGCAAAACAACTGTTCCAATATAGCAATAGGCAAGGGGACAAACTATTTGGGGAGAAAGCCTCACCCAAACGGATCCCTTTACCAAGAAACACGAGTAGTGAGCCATTCGTACATCATCTCCAATAGACCAAACCTGCACCACAACGTTGACTAGGTCACTACTAGGACAGACTCCATCCAGCACTCTCCACTTAGAAGTGAGCAAAAACAACATTCTAGTAGAGCAACAACAGAGAACACTACATCAGTAGCCCAAGCATTTGGGGAGAGACCCTTACCTAAACTGTTGAGATTCATAGTAGCTATCTAGAGAGAAATAGATGGGAGCAATCTCCACGAGAGCCCAAGAAAGGAACCTAAGGGTAGCCAAAACAGACCTGCAAAATAACCAATATGGAACAAGAGGGCTTACAGTCCGTACTTTGGGGAGAGAACCTCACTCTTACAGACAAAACCCCAACAAAGCAGCAGTATAGCAGCAGACAGAGGCAACCCTTAAAAAGGGAGCCATCCAGAGCAAACATAGCTCTTAGTGGATAGACCAGAGCACCATGCCAACATCAATGATAGGGACGCCATTAGAGGCCATCCCATACAACAAACAACAATGTTGCTTCGCAAGGAGCCAAGCATCCATGAACCTGCACCAACGATAAGAAAGCCATCACACAATTACTAGAGTATAGAGCTAGCAGCACACAACTCCAGCAAACCAACCAACTTTGCAGCATTGACTAGATCTCTACTAGGACAAGCTCCATCAAGCACTCTTCGCTAAGAAGTGAACAACCATGAGGAAAGATCCCCTCAACTTCCCTCTATGAACCAAACAACATCATAGCAGAACAAGCAAAAGAGAACACTACAGTAGTAGCCCAAACAGATGGTTGGGATCCATAATAGCTATCTAAAGAGAAGCAGAGTTAGCATAGACCCAAAGACAACCTCCACTTGAACATAGTGAAGGATAACCAAAACAAGCCCACTCCAACAGAAGATGAAGTAGCAAATGAAACAATATAAAGGTGCTAAGGACCGCTCTAGCAAATGGATGTAGAGGCAGGCTAATGGCAGCTGCAACCTGCACTCCATGGTCAGGGGAATCTGCAGGGGATGAGAGTCCCTGAAGTAGCAGGGACGACAATCACCAGACCAAGGAGCAATAACAATACACCAACAACCACCTCCACACAGCAGGAATGAGTAGAAAACAAGACCCAATCCGGGGACACTAAGACCATACATGGACAGCTAGAGGAACCCTAAGTAAGAGCCTTCAATAGTACACAAACCAAACTAGCATAAAGCCAGAAGCAACATGCTAGAGAAGGAAGCCAAGGACCACAAACAACTCTAGCAAACTAAAAGGATCAATAGTAGCTACCAACAACATATCTAACAGGGACATGCATCTAGAGACAGCAACAGACCCAGGACAACAAGGCGAACACAACCATAGCAAGCCTCAACTAAACAAACCAAAATTTCCAGAGCTAAGCTAGGTAGGGAAAAACACTGCAGACAAAAGTAGCCACAACACTTGATAGCTACACAAACCCAACTTATCCAGGATCTCAACAAAACACGGCAAAATATTAATATACATAAACTAAACATATCAACAAAACAAACAAAGAAGACCAGCATCGCAAGAAACTAGCCTTAATAACATAACAACATACAAATCATGAGGGAAACCACCTCATGATGCGTTAGGGCATTGGTAGCCCCTCAAATAAACAACGCCAAAAAGCAAGAGTGAGGGGTAGGACAACTCCTACCACTTCCAGATCCAGAAACCCAGTACCACAATATCTCGACAACAGATTCAGAGAATATACCTATGTTGGCAGAGATAGATGAAGCACTAATACCAGGTGAAGAAAAGATCCCATTGATGCAAACAATGGTAGAATCCATGGAGAAGGTAGGGGTCTTGGACGAACCACCGCCAAAGGCGTCCTCTAGGGTAGAATGAGCATCAGCTAAATGGTCGTCATCTGAATAGGTTGCCACCAGAACACACTTTTTAGGGTAAAAGAAAAACACAACCCTACACCGATCAAACTCTGCCTCATCAAAGCCTAGAAGATTTGAATACTGCTTAAGGATACGGGGATTTGAGACAAAAAGAACTTTAGAAAATAGGGCCCACCAGATTTGCGAAAGAAAGCAGCCAACCCGAGAAGCATACTCCCAGTCGAAATAAATGCATACGTAAAATCACATGCAACCCCATTAAAGGCAAAGCAGAAAGACCAAGAACCAAAAGAAATCCAAGATGGGTGACGTAAAAACACATGCAAAACCACGAAGAACACAAAGGGAAAACAGCTCAAGCTAAGAAACCACCACTATCAACTACTCATCTAGTAAGAAAGCCACCGACCAAGCCATTAACACTGAATGACAGAGGGGACCAGAGAAAAATACCCAGCACACCCAAAGCAAAGACAGATTACCAACCAACATGGAGAGAAAAAAGATCACTCTTGTTGTAACCCATTTTTGGGTCCCCATGAAAAATAAAATAAATAGCCAAAAGAGGTTAGAAAAAATAACAGGAGACAGAAGCGCTCAGGAAACAGTCAGAAAATTGGTCAAGGAATTTAAAAATACAAGGATTGAATTTTTGACAGTATATTCTTGAAGGATGAAAGCCCTGTTGTGAAGCAAAATTTGAATTTTGAGGAGAAAAGCCCAAATTTGGATGTTTATGGACTTAATTGGATTTTTATATGAATTTATAGAAGATTTGATTGCAAGAAAAATTGATTTTTAAGTCAATTTGGGCTTTAATTTGAAGAAATTTTAAGTTCTGGGGCCAAAATATATTTTTTAGGAATTTATTGGGTCAAATCAGGGGCTTAATTGCATAAATATTGAAGTTTAATGGCCAATTAGGGACTTAATTGTGAAAATCCGAAACCAGGGACCAATTTGGAGAAGGCGCAAAGATAGAGGGGGCTGTTTGGAATTGTTTCAGGGGCTTAATTGAAGAAATTGGAAGTTTATTGATCAATTAGGGGCTTAATTGTGAAAATCAGAGGCCAAGGACCAAAGTGAAAAACGCGGCCAACTATAGGGGTAGGGACCGAATTTGGCAGGGACGCAATTGAATTTTATTCTTGATTGAAGGACTCGATTGAAGGACTTAATAGAACAAATGACAAATTAGGGACTGATTCAAAACAAAGTTTCTAGCGCCCTTATTTTAAAATGAAACGGCGCGTTTTATCCAAAACGACGCCGTTTCATGCATAAAAAAAAAAAAAGAGACCAAACGGTGCCGTTTTGAACGGCACTGTTCACTTTCTTCTTCCCCCCGAACATTACAGCGGGGAAGAAGGAAAAGTTTGCATTTTTTTTATTTCTCTGCAGGTCCCTCTTGCCACCGACCGAGGCCCCATGCCGGTGAGCCACCGACAGAAGACCATGGCCGACCACCCGCCGCGTCGCCGAAGCCGAGGGAGGCCTGCCTGGACAGCTGCTCCTCGACCCGCTCCTGGGCTCCACGTTGAAGCCACTCCCACGGGTTCTATAAATAACGCCCGACCCAGCACACCGATGGGGACGAAAAAAAGAGAACAGAAGAGAAAACCGAAGAAAGCTAAGAGAAAACCGAAGAGAGAGAGGAAGAGAGAGAAACACCCACCCGAAGAGAGAGAGCCAACGAAAACTAAAAAAAAAACAAGAGAAGAGTGAAAGTTTGAAACCAGGAGGAAATTTAGAAAACAAAAGTATAGAAAGCAAACCGGGAGGACGTTGCCGGATTTGCTTTGGAAATCGCCATGAGGAGCCGCCGTGAGCTAGGACGCCGCCACCGCCTCCACAACAGCACCGCCATCAAGCCACCATCTCCGCCGCGCCAGGTATGCTTCTCCCCCCCTGCACATTTTTTCTTGTTTTGTATTTTTATACTGTAAAGATACAAAACCAGTGTTAAAAAAAATACCCGGTTTTTGTCAAAACATCAAAGATTTTTCAGAATAAAAAATGTTTCTGCTTTAAAAAAAATTCTAAAAAGTCCCTAAAAATATTGTTGATTTTTCTGCATATTTTTAGCTAAGTGAATTAATATTGGTTTGTATTTTTATACCATAAGGATACAAGCTCAGTATTAAAATACCCGATTTTCGTCAAAGCATAAAAAAATAATATTTTCCAAATTTTTTTTTTGTTTTAAAATACGGCATAGTCTCTCCATTATAAATATATAAATATCATAACATCATATTTTCACACAACAAAGAAAATTTTCAAAACAATATATGTATTAACATGCATTCTGGCTTTAATAACCAGTTTATTCAAGCCATGAGAACTAGGCCAATATTTCAAAAATTCTAAAAAAATCTTTTTGTTTTCTTTTAGTATTTGGGATTACGAATTTATGCGTAAAACGTATTCCTAAATATTATTAATAAAGTTTGGTATAGACGTTAGAATGGTTAGGATTTTACCCGATAAGATAAAAGACTTTCTTACCGAGAAGGATTTTTCTTGAACCATAGACAGACCAACGAATAGAAGTACAATAACACTTTAGTTTTCATCAGACAATAAAACAATGCAGCTTACCTTAGGTAGGGCGTATTTGGGGTGCTAATACCTTCACTTTACGCAACCAGTCTCCGTACCCGATCTTTGAGACCAGTTAGGGTTCCTAGTGATCAAAATACTAGGTGGTGACTCCAAAGAACCAAAAATAAAATAAAATAAAAATTCGCCAGCCGATGCCGCGCGCCGATTTTTTTTGGGGTGCGACAGAATGGCGACTCCACTAGGGACTTGTAGACTAAGCTTTGTTTTCGTCTGGTTTGTTTGTGTGTTTATTGTTAATATGCCTTTCCGTTTATTTTCATATTTGTTTTTTATTTTACACATATTATTTATACATTGTATACAATTGTCTCATGCATCACTTGCCTTAATTTTGAAAAGCACACACAAGCTTTAAGTTAAGTGGGGAATTAGCGATTTACCCTAGGACTATTGGTCAGGGTTTAAATGCGTGAAACACCCAACTCATATCTGAGTGCCTGCTTGGTAATGGTGGGCATACATGTCTTAACTGTTCCTTGCAACGCCCCCATACTTCTTTACGAAGAACGTCACTGGGCAGATATGAGACCCTTCGAGACCAGATAGAAAAACTACCCACTCTCACTTAATAAATAGAGCTTGTCTTTAGGTTATGAATTTTATTTTCATTTGCATCACGATAAATTGTTAAATTTATCAACTCAGGTTTTGAGCTGAAATCATGACTAAGTACCTCTCTTTCCAAGAATATGGACAAGAGTCTGAGTTGGCTCAGATTGCCGAAGGAAAATGCCCAAGAATCGATGCTAGTGGGTTACCATGCATTACCAAGGTAAATCACATGGTAAACGACTTAGGAAAGTTATTGCTTGTCATGGAATATGTTGACGAGACGTTGTTTGAAAGGCGATATGGGAGAATTGCACAAATAATGAGGTTGCCTATACAAGCAGCAGCGATCAAAGCCCTTCTGAATTTTTGGGATCCTAGTTATCGGTGTTTTACCTTTGGAAACATCGATATGGCACCCACCTTGGAAGAATATGAGAGAATTCTGGATTTTCCAAATGCCAACCACATAATCTACCACCGACGCAGATTTGAAGACACAGCTTCGGAAGTAGTCAGTTTATTAGGTTTAGGAAAGATCAGCCAGTGTAGAGTCGCCGAAGGGGGTTTTAAATGGAAGGTCATTGAAGCCCGAATGAAGAAAAATGCCGAAGAAGGCAAGTTGGGAGACGAACGATATAGGTTGGTGGCCTTCGCCATTTTTGGACTAGTGTTGTTCCCTTCTGAAACCGGGGTCATCAGTTTAGAAGCAGCAAGTGTCTTCGTTGAATATGAGCATGACCGAATCAATCCTTCCTCAGCCATCTTGAGGGAAACCATGTTATCTCTCAATCACTTCCGAACACATGGAAAAGGAGCTATGAGATGCTGCATCCCTATGTTGTACCTATGGATAATCAGTCATATAGAAGCACCAAGAGACATCTTCAACAACTTTTGGTGGTTTGACTTGCGACCGTTAAAGATTACCATAGATGAGACTTGGAAGAATTGGGATGAGAAGACATGGAGAGATAAGTATGCAGCATTGCCAAGGAGCAACTTCAAGTGGAAAGCGCCGTGGATGAACAACGCTATTTGCACAATGAGCTGTGGAAGCAAGATATGGGTGCCTTTGATTGGTGTAACCGGTTACATCAGCTATGCGCCATCCCTTGTAACAAGACAGTTAGGCGGAATGCAATATACACCAAGAACCTTGGGTTTAGCTGATTTCATTGGGTTATTCAAGCACCAACCGTTCATCGAAGAAATGGAGCTTATCCGACAGGATTGGGAAAGACCCGTGAAGGTGAAAAGAGAAGAAGGAAGCAATTTTGAAACCTCATTCAGCCATAATTATACAGTTTGGAGGAATGAGGATTTTTCTGAAGTAAAGGGTCTCTCTACACAAGAACAGTCAGAGGCAGCAATAGAAACACAGAAATGGAAAAGAAAGGATGATGAGGAAGATCTAAGAAAGCAGCTAGATCAGTGTGTAATAGAACTCAGCAAAAGTAAGGGGCGACAACAACTGTTAGAGAACCAGCTAGAGGAGGAAAATACGATGAGGGTTTTCTTGAATCAGCAGTTAGAAAAACAAGAGAAGCAACTAATGTCTCTAAAGGAATGGCAGAAAAGGGCTGAGGTAGCTAAAGACATAACAACGGGGGTCCAGGCTGAGTTAAGGAATCGAATAGCTGATTATGATGAGTTGGTCAAGAAGAATGGGATAGCAGAAAAAGAATTGGCTAAGATTAAGAGGGCAACAAAAGGCGTGAATGTTGATAAGTAGACGATGGATTCTTTAAAGAAGGGAAGGAAACTTTTGTTAAAGAAAATAGAAGTTGAAAAGGAGAAGAATCGTCTAGCCAACCTCGACATAGAAGAAGAAAGGAAGGTTAGAGCTCAATACATGGTGCAACTAGAGGAAGAAAGAAATGCGAGAATGGCCGCTGAGTCTGACATGAGAGATTACCAGAAGAGAGCTGAGTCTTCAAAAGGAAGGATGAGGGCTTTACAAGCGGAGATCGAGGTACAAGAAGAAGAGTTAAAGGAGTTGAGAAGCCACTACTTCGAGATGGAAGAAGAGATGAGTAAGGCTAAGCAAGAGCATCAAGAATGCCAAGACTACATGGACAGCTTTGCAGTTCAAATCAATTCCAAAATAACAGAGTTGGATATCGAAAAGGAAGAGCTACAAAGAACAAGAGATAAGTTGGCACAATCAGAGGGTATGGTGCGAGTATTAGAAAGAAGCAACGAAGCCTTAGGAGCCAGCAACGAAGCAATAATCGAAGATAACACCGTATTCCATGCCAAAATAAGACACATGTCAAAACATGTTGAGCAAGTAGCCCGTTATGCAGAAAGGTTGCAACAACAAGCCACCCAAGTTGGAAATGATGCTTCAAAGTATCGAGAATACATGGGGGCCATGGCCTGTTTTATTGGGGATTTAGCTAATAGAGGAAATGCTTTTTAGAGGTAGCAATGTATAGGACTCTCTTTCCCATTATTGTTTTGTATGAGCAATTTTGTTATTTATAAGAAGTCCATGACGTATTTCCTTTCTTAATGGGTTTGGTAAGCCACTATGATAAGAACTTGGCAAACCCTCCTTTATGGTAATCGGGTCAACTCAGAAATTTTGCTTAAAGGTTACGAAAGTCATGAATCAGCTCGTAAAATATGCATATATACACATTACATATGCATCACATTCTCATCACGTATCTTTTGTTTTTAATTTATCATATGCATTCCAGATCGTGAAACATAGGTCCCCCTTCCAAAGTCCACTACACTAGGCAAAGAACAAGAATGGAAAACGAAGGAAGGTCACAACCAAAAGCTCAGTACCAAAAAGAACTTGAAGGAGTTCGGAATGATGTGGCGCACCTAACCCGTATGTTAGAGCAGATATTGAGAGCCAGAGATGGAGAGGGAACGTCTACTCAACCTAATGAAGCACCAGCAGCAGCTCAAATTCCTGTCGCACCTATAAACATAGGGGCAAATACACCAACTAAGCAGAGTCCTGCTCGGCCCATCCAAATCCCTATTATAATGGATTTAACAAAAGAAGATGCACATGACTTTAAATTCTCTAATTATGAAGGAGATGATAAGTGGACTGCCCTAGAAGAGAGGCTAAGGGCAATTGAAGGAAATGATTTGTTTGACCCAATTAGGGCCGCTGAAGTGTGTTTAGTGCCTAACATTGTGATCCCAAAGAAGTTCAGAGTGCCGGAGTTTGTTAAGTATACTGGGATGGAATGCCCGAAGACCCATCTCCGCTCCTACTATAACAAAATGGCAGAGGTTATCCACGATGATAAAATGTTAATTTACTTCTTCCAGGATAGCCTGACCGGATCAGCCCTCAGTTGATATATGAGGTTAGACAATATTAGGATCAGGAAATGGACAGACTTGGCAGACGCTTTCTTAAAACAATACAAGTTCAATCTAGAGATTGCTCCTGATAGGACCAGTTTGATTAGCATGGAGAAAGGAACTCAAGAGTCCGTAAGGGCTTATGCTCAAAGGTGGCGTGACCAAGCTATCAATGTGCAACCTCCGCTGATAGAGACAGAAATGGTGACTTTGTTTGCCAATACTTTCAGGGCTCCATACTATGAACACCTTATGGGTAGTTCAGCACAACATTTCTATGATGTCGTGCGGATCGCCAAGAGGATTGAACAAGGGATCCGGAGTGGGAGAATTGCAGAACCTCTAGAGAAGAAAGGTTTCATTGGAAGGAAGAAAGAAATTGAGGTGAACAACCTAGAAAGGAGAAGCAAAAACTATCAAATACCTACCCCTAGAGTCACTAGTATTAACTTTTCCAAACCCCCCACTCCAAACCAGCCCAATCAAGTAAAATTCCCAGCAAATAACCACCACAATTACCAAAGAAAGGATAAGCAACCATCAGAAGAACAACTACCTCCTTTACCAATAACCTTAAAAGACTTGTATGCCAAGCTGTTGAGTATTGGGCAGATAGCTCCTCTACCCATACCACCTATGCAGCCACCTTTCCCTACCTGGTACAACCCCGAGGTGACTTGTGAATACCATGCTGGTCACGCAGGCCATAGCATTGAGTCTTGCTTTGCTTTTAAAAGAAAGGTGTTGCAACTGATCAAGGTGGGATGGGTCACTTTTTAGGATTCGCCTAATCAGAATTCAAACCCTTTACCTAAACATGTTGATGGTAGGGGAGGAGTGAATACCATGGAGATTGGTAGCAAAAAGAGGGTGTTGAAAGTGACTATGGCCAAGCTATACTTGATGTTGGTACAGTCTGGACATTTAGAAGAAACAACTGAGTACTGCACAGGGGAAAGTAACTTTTGCCCTTTCCATAAAAAGGAAGGGCATCACATTGATGAATGCATTGAATTTCATCAAAGAGTTGCAAGAATGTTAACTCTAGGAGAGTTGAGGATTGAGGACGTAAGTGACAATGAAGAGGTAGAGATGATAGAGAAATGTAGAATCCAATCAACAGCTAATGGTCGCTCAAAACTGGTATTAACTAGGCCCTCATATGCAAGCAAAGTAGACTATGGAGCGATGCCTGGAGATTATGGTTATACCTCGAATATTGAAGCTCCTCTGCCGCTGTTCCAAACGGAGATAAGTGGGCTAACTCGGAGTGGTCGTTGTTTCACACCTGAAGAACTAGAAAGACAAAGAAAGGCTAAAGGCAAGGAGGTGCTGGACCTCGATAAAGAGTTTGAGGTGAATAAACCTGTGACTGAGGAAGAAACAAATGAGTTCTTGAAACTGATGAAGCATAGTGAGTACAGTATAGTGGATCAGTTGAAGAAGACCCCTGCTAAGATCTCCATCATGTCATTAATACTCAGCTCCGAGCCACACCGTAATGCTTTGCAAAAAGTACTGAATGAGGCCTATGTGCCCTAAGATATTGAGCAAAAGACCATGGAACATCTAGTAGGGAGGATTCATGCTGCCAATTACTTGTATTTCACGGAAGATGAACTTGACGCTGAAGGAACTGGACATAACAAGCCCTTGTATGTCACGGTCCGATGCAAGGATTGCCTCGTCGGCAAGGTTCTCATTGATAACGGCTCGGCCCTGAATGTGTTACCAAGGCATATGCTGGATGAAATGCCGATACATCCCTCACATATGCAACCCAATGTGATAACGGCGAGAGCATATGATGGCTCGTCAAGGCCAGTGGTAGGGTCAATTGAGGTCGAACTAGCTGTGGGTCCACAAGTCTTTCTAGTAACCCTTCAAATGATGGATATCCACCCTTCCTATAGCATGTTGTTAGGAAGGCCATGGATACATTCTGCGGGAGCTGTCACCTCTTCGCTACATCAATGTTTAAAGTACATTGCCAACGGTGTCCTGGTTACTGTTAAGGCTGAGGAGACTATATCAATGGTAAGAAATGTGGCGGTTCCATTCATTGAAGCTGAAGATTGTACGGACGGAAACCTTCATGCATTTGAGATTGTGAATACCGAGTGGGTGCCCGAGAACACTGTGTTGAGGAAGCCAGAAATCTCTGAAGCCACTAAAATGGCTGCTAAAAGCTTTTTGAAAAACAAGATTCCTTTCCCATACGATATGGAGCAAGGAAGGCTTGAATGGAGGGGTATAATCAAATTGAAAGCTGCAGAACAGAGGTTTGGGCTTGGATATAAGCCCAAGAAAGAGGATTACAAACGAGCTGTTGGTGCAAGAAGGGAGAAGAGAATGGCTAGGATTGAAGGAAGGAAGCCTGTAGAAGAAAACTTAGTCATCCCTCCAATCAGGATTTCATTTCCAAAGGCCGCATATGTGATACAACCTGATGGGGGACATGGAGACCTCTTTCAAAAGCTTTCTTCAATGAACATAAACACTCTGGAGGAAAATCAAGTCAAGAAAATTGCTGAGAAATTTGAATCCGAAAGGAGGATTGAAGAGCTGCCACAATTAGCCATCCACACTTTGGAAGAAGTCACCGTCAAGACTTTTGTTCGGAAGCTAGCCGAAGGGGAGAAGTTCCAGAATTGGGAGACCCAAGAAGCTCCATTGGTTTTTAAAATGTAATCAACAATGATTTGTTGGATTATATTTTTTTTGCTTTTTTTTTCTGTTTTGTTTTTATTCATTGACAATCGAGGCTCAAGATGTCAATTGGATTTTATTTTGTTGTGAGCCAATCTTTTGTTTTTAATGAGATCATGCATTTTCAAAATTCATCTTGATGTCTTACTATGCATTTACACATCACTTTCCGCTTTCAGGAACCCTGAAAGTGGATCCTCCACAACAACACCTGCACTTTACATTGAGAATGAATGGCCAAAATTTAAAGAATACATAGTGGTTGTAGAAGATGAGGAGTGGGAAGAGGGAAACGTATGGGAATTCACAAAATTAATAGAACAACACGAACAGGCTTGGAGGCCCGCTAAAGAGGAACTTGAAACCATAAATGTAGGCAATGAAGAAATCAAACGAGAGCTGAAGATAGGGACTTTGATCACCCCTGAAGCAAAAGAAGAGTTGATTGCACTGCTCAAAGATTATGTGGATGTCTTTGCCTGGTCCTACGAGGATATGCCTGGTTTGGATACGGACATTGTAGTACATAGAATACCACTGATGGAAGGATGCAAGCCGATTAAGCAGAAGTTAAGGAGAACTCATCCGGAGGTCTTAATCAAAGTAAAGGCGGAAATTGAAAAACAATGGGACGCTGGTTTTTTGGAAGTAGTGAAGTACCCACAATGGGTGTCAAACATAGTGGTGGTACCCAAAAAGGAAGGTAAAATCAGAGTTTGCGTGGACTTTAGGGATTTAAACCGGGCTAGCCCTAAAGATAATTTCCCTTTACCACACATAGATATGTTAGTTGATAATGCAGCACGCAGCTCCACATATTCCTTCATGGATGGGTTTTCAGGCTACAATCAGATAAGAATGGCGCCAGAGGATAGGGAGAAGACAACCTTTGTAACACCATGGGGAACCTTTTGCTACAAAGTCATGCCATTTGGTTTAAAGAATGCTGGGGCCACTTACCAAAGGGTTATGGTGACTTTGTTTCACGACATGATGCACAAAGAGATTGAAGTATATGTGGATGATATGGTTGCTAAATCTAAAGAGGGAGAGAATCATGTCCAAATATTGAAAAAATTATTTGAAAGATTAAGGAAATATAAGTTGAGGCTTAACCCAGCAAAATGTTCATTCGGGGTGAAATCCGGTAAGCTGTTGGGGTTTGTGGTGAGTGACAAAGGGATAGAAGTGGATCCTGAAAAAGTAAAAGCTATTCAATCTATGCCACCCCCTAAGACTGAGAAGGAGGTGAGAGGTTTCTTAGGAAGGTTGAATTACATCGCTCGGTTTATATCCCATTTAACCGCGACTTGTGACCCGATCTTTCGTTTGTTGAGGAAGAAGAACCCTGGAATATGGAATGAAGAGTGTGATAAAGCTTTTGAGAAAATCAAGCAGTACTTGCTAAATCCACCTCTACTTGTTCCTCCCGTACCAGAAAGGCCATTGATTTTATACCTAACAGTAACCGAAACAGCAATGGGATGTGTGCTTGGGCAACATGATGAAACCGGAAAGAAGGAAAGGGCCATTTATTACCTAAGCAAGAAGTTCACGGAATATGAGTCTAGGTATACTGTGATTGAGAAGCTGTGCTGCGCACTAGCATGGGCTACAAAGAGATTACGTCAGTATATGTTGTATCACACTACATGGTTAATTTCCAAGTTAGACCCATTAAGGTACATTTGTGAAAAGCCTTATCTATCTAGCCGAATTGCAAGATGGCAAGTTCTTTTGGCTGAGTATGACATAGTATATATGACAAGGAAAGCCGTGAAAGGGAGTGTTATTGTCGATCACCTGGCTGACCATGCTATGGAAGATTATGAGCCATTAAACTTTGACTTTCCCGATGAAGATGTGTTTGCAATAGAGGAAGAGAAATCAGATTGGTGGGTTATGTACTTTGATGGTGCTGTAAATGTATGTGGTAACGGGGCGGGGGCACTGATAATCTCTCCTGATAAGAAGCAGTATCCGGTTTCAGTTAAGCTGCAGTTCGGGTGTACCAATAACACGGCTGAGTATGAAGCTTGCATTCTTGGTTTAGAGGCTGCATTAGAGATTAACATAAAAAAGATAGATGTGTATGGAGATTCAATGCTGATCATTTGCCAAGTAAAAGGAGAATGGCAAACCAAAGAAGAGAAGTTAAGGCCTTACCAAGAATACCTTGGCTAAGCTGGCTAAAGAATTTGAGGAAATAGAGTTCACCCATCTAGGAAGGGAAGGGAACCAGTTTGCAAGATGCTTTGGCCACACTAGCCTCTATGGCCAAGATTAGACTTTTGGGCACAAGGTACAACCAGTACACAATCAATAATCAGAAATAACCCCGCTCATTGCTGCTCAGTCGAAAGAGAAGTGGATGGAAAACCCGTGTACTATGATATCAAGAAATTTCATCAAACCAGGCATATCCCATGGGGCATCCAAAATCGACAAGAAGACCTTGAAAGGTTTGGGCAATGGATTTTTTATCTGGATGGGGAGATTTTGTATAAGAAAATCATCTGACGGGACTTTGTTGAGATGTTTGGACGAATTTGAGGCAAAAGCACAGTACGGGAAGTCCATGAAGGGATTTGCTCAACTCCATGCTAGTGGACATGTGATGGGCCAGGAAAATACAAAAGAGCCGCGATACTTCTGGATGATGTTAGAGAAGGATTGTTCGATTATGTCCGGAAGTGTCATAAGTGCCAAGTATACAGTGACAAAATCAATGCTTCCTCCGGCTCCTCTGTTTAATTTAACATCTCATGGACCCCTTCGCGATGTGGGGAAATTTTGTGATTGGACCGGTACCCAACAGCAATGGTCATAGGTTATTCTCGTGGCTATCAACTACTTCACCAAAATGACAAGGTAGAAGCTGGGTCATTTGCTCATGTTGACGCAAAAAAGTTGGTGAAGAAATTTATTGAGAGAGATTTGACTTATGTCGGGTATGGAATCCACCAGAAAAGATTATAACTGATAACGCCCAGAATTTCAACGGCAAAAAGATGATAATAGAGCTCTGCACTAAAATGGAAATCAAGCATTCCAATTCTTCAGCCATATAGACCAAAGATTGAATGGTGCGGTAGAAGCTGCTTAACAAGAAATGTCAAAAAGACTATTATTCCAGAAGATGATAGTCACCTATAAGGATTGGCATGAGAATGTTGCCATTTCCCCTTTCATGTCATATCGCACCGCAGTTCAAACCTCACAGGAGCTACCCCGTATATGATTGTTGTTATGGAATGGAATGCTGAGGCGGTGATGCCTATTTTAAGAGTGAGGAAATCCATCATGAGAGTGATTGTTAAGACTCTGGGCTCGGAAGAGTTAGAATCCTGGCAAAGTGATTATGAAAGTGAGATCTGATCATGAAAAGAGGATGAGCCAGCGATTGTCATCATTCAACTCTCTCTCCAAAGAGGCATGGCTAACCATCAGTCACTGACAGAAGGTTCGGACCTCAAGAGATTCCATACGAGTAGATTCTATGTTCCTAAAAAAAAAAATATTTACCTTTACTAGAGTAAGATCAGAGTAACATGGGACACCTAACTACGAGGCCTTACGTCGGTGAGGAAGCATTCTCAGGAGGAGCTTTGATTGCTATCTAGATAGAAGATCTAGTTAGGCCCTAGTGAATTCCGACTCTGTAAAGATATACTACGCTGTTGATGTATTGTCGTAATTTCCCCGGCAATAAAATAAATCTTCGGCCTGAATTCTCTTTGCTAGATCCTTATACTTATATATATATATATATATATAACATTATAGATCTATCATAGCATTTTTGAAATCTTTTTGTTTAAAAGAACTTTTTAATCTCATGGCTCTTTATGCACTAAGAAAATGGCTCCAGTCAAGTTGGAGAACCAAGTCCAAATTCGTGCTTAGACATATAGCTTGCATATCGCCCGTAGGGAGGCAAAAAGTGCATTGAAGTGACTACTTAAAGGGTCGTATGAGTAAATCCCTCAAGCCACAAAAACGGCGAGTATCTATAATAAAAACTTCTAAAGTCCTAACTAAAGCATCTTTTATAAGATTTGCTAATTGCATTAAAAAGTTATAGTTTCATGAACAAAAACCAATTTTTTTCCTTTGCACTAAAAACTCAATGGTGACAAGAAAACGGGGCCCCTGAGAAAGCTTGAAACCATAGAGCGAAGAGGTGTGATACGGACGAAAGGCGGAACCTATGTCTCTCTATATGATATAGGTAACAAAAACATGCATGCATATTAACCATAATACCATTTGCTTCTCAACATTTGTCAGATCAGGGTTTCACTCACCTATTTCTTTGTGACTAGGTGGCGTTTTTCTAAACCCTTACCTCTTTTTTTCGAGTAACGCCGTTTGAGCTCCTCACTTCTTCAGTTAGTGCGTTTTCGTTAAACCCTTGACCTTCAATTTCGAGGTAAGGCCATATATAATAAGCCGCTCACCCAAACATTTTCTGGTTAGGTCAGCCCATTACATACGCGGACCATTCTTCTTCATATTTTTATCTGGGTAGGTCACTCCAGAAGAATGAGACCACTTCTTCTTTTTTTTCCTTGGGTGGTTTACACCCATCACAATGAGAGGCTAATTTTTTTTTTCTTACTGAGTAGGTCACACCCGATTTAAGCACATGAGATCATTCTCCATTGTTTCTCTACCTGGATAGGTAACCCATAAGAACTGTGGCCATTCCTTCCCTGGGTATAGGTCACCCAAAGAATGAGACCACTCTCCTTTTTCTCTTGGGTGTAGTGTCATCCATCACAATGAGACCATATTCTTTTTTCTGGGATAGGCTCACCATAAGATGAGATCCATTCTCCATTTTTAGCCTGGGGTAGGTCACCCATAAGGAATGAGGCCAGTTCCTTCCCGTGGGTATGGTCACCCAAAGCAATGAGACCACTCTTTCCTTTTTTTTTCTTGGGTAGGTCACCGCATCAACCATGTGAGACATATTTTTTCTGGTATGGTCACCCGATAAAGAGGATGAGACCATTCTCAGTTTTTACAATAGGTAAGTCACCAATAATGAGGCCATTTCTTCCCCGATGGGGTTTAGTCACCCAAAGAATGAGACCACTCTTTCCCGTGTGTGTCGGGCAGGTCACCCAATAGGCGTCACATAATGAGACCAACACTATCATTTTTTGTATTCGGCTTATCGAGTAAAGCAGAATCGTTAACCCGTATGGTAGATTCAGAGTTAAAGGAGATTCACCAGATTTAGCGATCTTCGGCCATGGATGTCTCATGATTATCCAAACTAAAGTAAGCAATCCAGAGTAGGTACTGGATAAAGGATCTCGAGATAACTAAAGTTTC